>NC_056748.1:466874034-467111534 GCF_019279795.1 Protopterus annectens
GGCACATTTATCTTAGGAAAAACCCTTTCCTTAGCACTGTAACTGCACAAGACTGTCTCAGACATTGAAATATGACCAAAAAATATGCACTACACTAAAAATTACTTACTAAACCATTACTCTAAACATAAACCACCAATACCTGCGTAAATACACTCTTGTTTGCATTCTGAACTGTCAGTATTCTGGTATCGCAGTTCACACTGTCTGTATTCAGAGCAGTTGATATTTTTAATTTCAACTATCTATAGGTGTCATTTAGTTGGTTGTATGACCAAAACTGAAGAAATACAGGAAATGTGATTGAAATTGAACTGATCACACATTTTCAGCTTTTTTTTGTACGAGATTGTTTGACTGTAGGGAGTAGGGAATTTGCCCTTTCCCTATTGTAGTGCAATCTCAGACTTTATATATACACACACACACACATATATGGTTCATCTGCAGTTTGTTGATAGTATATTTGGCCAAAAGTATGGACAGCTGAATGTTCGAAATGTAAACAGTATGTTTTGCCAAGACAGATTAGTGTGGTTTGAAGGGTGCGAGAGTGCTTGTTCATGTATTTGAGTGTTCGGTTTAGGGTCAGGGATAGGTGAGGAAATAGCTGTAGTGTTGGGTTGGGAAGGAGCAGGTTTAGGGTTAGTACCCATTACTAAGATGGTGCAGTGGGGTAAAGCCCACCTTAGTAATGGGTGCTAACCCTAGATACTTCCCTCAACCCTAACAAGTCCATTGGTTCTTAAAATCATTGCAGTTTTTTATTAATTAGAAGCAAAAAGTACTGGTACAAATTCCTCTTAAATAACAAGGAACCAAAATAAATTACATGAAGTACCTATTTGGTTAAAATTTCCAAAAACCTAACAAAAAAAAAAAAGAAAAGAAAATACAGGCCATGTCATTCTGGTTACAAAACTTGAGAATGGCAAGTGTGTGTATAAGGCCCAAAATCAATCATAAAAGCAATATTTTTAAAAGAAAGAAAGAAATAGATGAAGGGAACCTTGTAATGAACAAGGTTGTATTTAAAGATTACATCAGTAATATTTCAGTGGGAAAACTAAAGTGGTGCTTATGCATCAGAAAAAAAATTAATGGCTTTATGAATAATAATTGCTGCTATATAACTTATGAAGCAGAATGTACCTATTGTAACTGAATAATAATTAGTTCTAATATAACAGCTATGTTGACATTATACAATGCAATGAAGAAAACTAGGCTTTAAAAATTCAAATGTTATTTCTTACTAGAGCAGATATAATGTTCTTACTAGCCACTATTTATGACAAAGTGATTATTCATGTACATTTATGCATCTAAATACATTCATTGAAATGATCGAAGTGTATAAAGCAAATTACTCTGTGTTTATTCTATACTGTGACATATGTAATGCTAAAGAAAGTAAAGTTTTCATGTTTCCAGAATGCGGTGAAATAAGAAATTAGCTAGAATGTTTTTAAAAGGAAAACAAAATCTGTACAATATGGTATACTACCAGAATATTTAAGTTATGTACATGAGAGTTATGTGTGTTGTAGTCAGGGTGCAATAGATGAAGTTAACTAAAAAGTAAGTCAAACAGTAAACATAGCATATGTATAAGCATTTTAATGACAAAATTCTAGAGAAATCGGATACGTTTGATCCTACTAAAGAAGATAAGGATACTGCTGAAAGGGTTAAATTATATTGCATACTCAGTTATACTGTGAATAATAAACCCTTTGTAGCCATGACCTAGACAGGTTAAGGTTTCAAAATATAAAACATTGAAAGTGTCAGTTTTGAATTACATTAACACAGGTTAAAAGATGACATGATGAAGAAAATGGCTGACACTGAAAACAAAACATACAATTAAGGAAAAATAATTACATATTATTATTCTGTGTTAACTGCAACTGAAGATATGAAAGGAAATATTCTGCCCTGTTCTTTAAAGATCACCAAAGCATTTACAGATAGTCTCAGTAAGGAGGATAAAAATCATGAATATAAATGAGACTGCAAATAAGATACTTTTTCCACCAGTATTCATTTGCAACAGGTTAGCACAAATCATTAAAATCTGCAAATGAGTGGGTTGAAAAATGTTATGTTTACATTTTTCATTACACATGATAATGGTGCCAGTGGCTCAACGGGTAGCTCATTCACCTTTTGTGCTAGAGGATAAGAAGGCTGTAGATTCTATTCTGACTCTAGGCAACTGGACTGCTGACATTGCATTGCAGTATGTAGGGGTGCTGCACTCCTGAGTGTGCTGAGAAGTTAATCTGAGTATCTATCTGTTTTAGCTGATAGCACATGTGACTGTGTAAGATCCCATGGTGATATACACCAGACATCAACTATTTGTACTATTAAAGTAATGCTTTCTATGCTTAAATGCTGAGTTTTCATTTTACTGCAGAGGCTAGGAAAACAGAAATTAAATTTGAGTTGTGTTTTTAAAGTAAATAAAATAGATTCATAAATCTGCAAAGAACACATGAAATGTCATTAAGAAAGAGATTGCTTTACCTGCTATTTCATCTTGTACATTATTTCAAACAGAGAATTAAAAAAAAAAAGACCAAGATAAACCTAGAAAATATTATGACCACTACATGTAAAATTGTTGTACTATGCTCTTGCAATTTGTTTGTGCTGGCTATAGCCAAAACAAAGCAATAGGAAACATTATTCTTTATTTTATGCTTCTGCCACTTATTAAACTTGTATGCCTAATATAAGAATAGCACATGGCTGCACTGTGATATGGTGAAAATTTTCCCGAATTGTAAAACACTCTAACTAGGAAAGAATAAATGACAAAGGTGATGGGTAAACACAAGGCCAGCTACCTTTGTAATTTCACTCAAAGGTAAGAATTAAAGCCTACACCTTTTGCTGGTGATATAAAAACCTTAAACATTTGCCATCTGCCAACCCCAGTGGCCTACACCCTGTCATGTGGACTATTCTGTTTCTGTTTTCTTTGAGGGAATATTTAATGCATACCTATCCTTACTGGAAATACACTTTGTGAAGCAGCTTATGTCTGTACTTACTGTGTTATGTTGTTTTTTTAGGGCAGTAGGCATTCAAAAAAAAAAAAAAAATATATATATATATATATATATATATATATATATATATATATATATATATGCAATTCCTATTATTTTCAAATTATTTTTAATTAGCTAAGAATTTGTTGTGTTTTACTAAGTATGCCAAAATGTGTTGTAGCACTTATAAGTTCTACAGTGACTGCTTGTTTTCATCTCCACACAATGCAAATGGACTGTATTTCTTGTTTTGAAAAAGTTATAGATGCTATTATAGCAATAAACCATGTTTGTGTTGGTTTTGATAGATTTATTCACATCTTAGAGGCATAGTCACAAGACTGATGAAATCCACAAATCAGGTGTGTGCAAATCTAGTAAAAAATCCACCCAAATTAGGTTTATTTATAGCACAGAATATATATTCGTAGTATTAGATGAAAAGGTAAATATTTTATATTTAATAATTTTAAATTTGTTTTTCCTTCAGTGTAAAAAGTTGTACAGATACATTATCTAAATAGTATACAGTCGCATGTTATCATTCATTTTTAGATTCCCATTGCAATCTATTTAAGGTCACTGTGGGAATTTAAATATATCCCAGTAAGCAAGCACAGTGGCTTTATGATAAATGAAATAAAATAACCACAGCGGGTTCCTATGTGTGGACTCAAGACATTTCCTTGTGAGCTACAATGCTGAAACCAAAAGGCCACAGCACTGCTGTACCATAGAGTGATGCAGCCAAAAGGCAGAAATGGTACAGCATTAAACGTTGAACAGAAAACTGGCACACAGTGATGATCCCTAACAAAAGCTACCCAGCAGTATCCTAACAGTAGAAACAACAGCTGTAGAATAGTGATCATCGCTGATGTATAAAGCATGAGGGAGAAAGACACACAGTATGCAAGTGTACTTCAAACTGTCCAGATTTCTGCAGAACATCCAGATGTTTGCCTCACAGAACTGGTCTGAATAGAAAACAATTTTGGATGTCTACTAAACAGTGAGGAAAGACGTCACCAAATAATGACTTCCCTCTGAGCTCATACCCATTACATATGCTTGCCAATACAATGCCTGCTATTTTAGCCACATTCTAAGTGCATAACAGCAATATTTAAAAACTGTCCATAGATGTGCCCCCCCCATTATTACAGATATGTGAGAAACATACCTCTCAACTGTACACATTTACACAGAATGTCCAGATGTTCATAGTGTTTCACTGTTGCAGTCATTACGGTTATCCTGCTGGCAGGCTACCCGCAGTCGGCCTGGATTCCAAACTCCTGTTCCGGCATCGGTTGCTGTCACCTCCTCCCTGATGTCAGTGCGCCAGGGGTAAAAAAGATGCAGCCGACACCATTTTCTTCACTCTTTCTTGCCGAGCGTGCCCGAAGCAAAAGCAGTTCGCAAGTGCCAGTCGGCCGACTCCTAAGATTTTCCAGTTCAAATTTCAGATCCGAAGTCTTCATTAAAGCTAAGTACCCCATTGGGGAAACTTTTTTCTTGCTCCAGACCGATGTCAGAAAAAGTTAATAATTGTATTTCTTGTGGGAAACAAATACCTCATAAGGATTTTCATTCTTACTGTATTCCTTGCCTAGGCCCTGATCACGACATTGCTAGTTGTCAGTTTTGTGCTAGATTTAACCAACGCACTATTAAGCGTTGGTTCGATTTTGCATTTTATTACTTTGGCAGAAGATTTAATTATATAATGCTGTTGGAACAGCCGACTACCAGAGTTTATAAAAAGCGCAAAGAAAAGGGCAGGCATCCGAGGTCCAAAACCGACGACGAGGCTTCTGCTAGGCCAGTCGCCGGTTCTCAGTGAGGCGCTTTCGCAGTCCCTGACGCCCACTACCTCAGAGCCACAGGCCGCTTCCAACTCCCACACAGAGCCGACTAGGCTGCTGGAAACTCAAGGTATTGGACCCTCGGAAACTATTCCCTCAGATGGGTCTGGAGCCGCTGAGCAGGCATCGGCTTCTGAGGGTGTTTTCAGGCCTAAACAGTTATATGTGAAAATTACTTCAGCTTCAAAGGCAAAGACTAAAGCACCTCTAAAGACAAAGAAACAAGTACAACATTCCCCTGGACAGGCCTCCATGCCTAAAAAACAGATGCTTAAAATGGCCGAAGACCTAATTACTTTGATAAGGGGTTCCCATTCCCCTCCTGATAAGAGGCCTAGGCAAGAGACAGAATATGAATCTTCAGACCAGGTTTCCATTTCCTCTAATTCCTCTTCTGAACAGGAATACTCTCTTCCTCTCTATGAATATTCTGATGCTGAAGAATCTATTCCTTCAGCCTCTCCTCCTGAGGATTATTCTTTTGGGGAGACCCAGCATACTATGAGGGAGCACTTCCACTGGGAGAGCCAAGATTACTCAGAATCTAAGAAAAGGCTCCGAGACTTCCTTTTACTACCTCAGTACAGCCCCCTTCGCTATTCCTCCTGTTTTAGACATTGTAGATGGTGTATTTTCAGAGTCCGGTCTGTCTCCTGACTCTTTACCACCAGCTCCTGTTAAGCCAGACAGATGCTACAGGGTTCCTGATTCACATAAATTTCTTTATAAAAACCCTGCTGCTGACCCAGAAACTATCTCTCAGGGGCCCAAAGTGGTTAAGGTTTCCACTGCAAAAAACCCTATCCCCTCTGATAGGGATTCAAGGGCCCTGGACAGATGAGGGAAAAAGATTTACACTTCTGCTACCTTGGCCGTAAGGGCCTTAAATTGTCAGTTTCATATGCTTAAATATCAGCAATACCTTATGTCACTGCTTAAACAGAAAATGTTGACAAATTCTGAATGTGCAGAAAACAAAGAAATGCAGGATTTATTGCATGCTGCTGAACAAGTGGGAAAAAGCATACTTTGCAATGTGGTTTTGATTCTCTGGAGACCTCCTGCAGGGCCGCTGTTACGGGTTCTGTCATTAGGAGGCATGCTTGGTTAAAGGAACAGAATCTGCTTGATCATGTTAAAGCAAAATTATTAGATGCTCAATTACAGCATGATACCTTATTTGGTGTTAAAGCAGAAGAGGTGATGAAGAAAATGGAGGACAAAGCTAAATCTATGCAAACAGTCAAGGATTTCTTACAGGTACAGTCTCCCAGATTTAGCAGGAACAGGCCTACAAAGAATTTGTCCTTTCCAGTGTCAGACAGGCCACAAAGAGGCAGATACAGATGCCCCAGAGGCAGATTCCAGCCCCAAGGCTCATACAGGTCTAAACAATGGGGTGCTTCTACCTCCAAAAGCGGAGAAGATAAATCACAGCCATACAGAAAACAGTCTCAATGACTTTCCCCTGCCAGCACCAAGCACTTATCTTCTGGCAGCTCCTTTAGGGGGAAAACTAGCACTTTTTTCACAAAAATGGCACATGATCACCCAGGACAAATGGGTCTTGAATATAGTGTCACAAAGCTACAGGTTCCACTTTCACACCCTGCCAAGGGCAAACGGTATGCCAGACCTGCCACACAACCAATGGGCAGAGGCACAAAAACAAGTTTCATCCCTCATGGACATGAGGGCCATTCAATGAGTACCACAACAAGCGCAGGGACTAGGATTTTACTCAAGACTGTTCTTGGTGCCCAGAAAGGACAAAGTCTGGAGACCAATACTGGACCTGTCTATTCTAAACACATTTCTGGATATTCCAAAATTCAAAATGTTGAGTCTGCAGCAGCTTCTGCCCGTGCTGGGCAAGAAGACTTGGCTTGTGACTTTAGACCTTAAAGAGGCATACCTGCATGTCCCAATCAGACAATCATGCAGAAGATACCTCAGACTTATAGCTGGCTCAATGCACTACCAATTCTCTGCACTACCAATTCTCTGCACTCCCCTTTGGCTTATCTACTGCACCCAGGGTCTTCAAAAAATGTCTGGCACCAGTAATGCATTTTGCAGACAAAGGAATACAAATTTATCCTTACTTGGACGACTGTCTTATTCAAGTAGAGAACAAGGACATTCTACTACAGCATCTGGTGTTTGTAAAAAGATTACTAACATGCCTAGGGTACACAGTAAATGAAAAGAAATCAAAACTAGTACCCTCTCAAGAGATAATATTCCTGGGAGCAAGCTTAAATACAACTGCCCAGATGGCTTATCTCACGCCAGACAAACAAAGACAACTGACTACTTATTTCAAAATGATGGCAACAAAGACCCAGTTATCTGCAAGGAAAATTCTGCAGGCTTTGGGCTTCATGGCATCCTGCATTCTGATAATTCTATATGCAAAACTGCATATGAGGAAACTACAATAGTATCTAAAAAGGGTTTGGACTCAACATTGCCACAGCCTGGAAACAATAATTATCCTCATTCCCTGCCTACAACAGGAGTTTCGATGGTGGGCAAAGGCCTGTCACCACAACAAGGGACAGCCATTCACTTTACCCACAGCCAGGCAGACATTAACAACAGATGCATCAGATTATGCCTGGGGTGCCCATATGGCAGGAAGATGTATTCAGGGCACATGGTCCACAAGCCAAATGCATCTACATATCAATCAAAAAGAGATGCTAGCTGTTCAGAATCCCCTGACAGCCTTCAAGGATCTACTTCATCCAGGACAACTAATGATAAAGACGGACAACACTACAGTCAGGTGGTACATAAACAAGCAGGGAGGCACACATTCCTACCCCCTCTGCAGACTAGCCATGACTTTGTGGGACACAGCATTGACTTACCAAGTACATCTGCAAGAACAATTCCTGCCAGGAACGATAAATACTCTGGCAGACGAACTAAACAGAAACCTAATGGATCCCCATGAGTGGAAATTGGATCCACAAGTCTTCAGCATGATAACAAGGAACTGGGGATGCCCAGACATAGACCTATTTGCCTCCCCTCACAACTGCCAACTACAGAGATTCTGCACAAGGACCTATCACAAGCAAGCATGGAAAGTGGATGCTCTATCTTTCAGCTGGAAAAACTTAACAATATATGCCTTTCCTCCACTGCCTCTCCTCCCCAAGGTACTCCTAAAGGTCAGACAAGAGAAGCCAAAAATTATACTGATTGCCCCAGACTGACCCCGCCAGCACTGGTACCCAATTCTAAAGAACTTGTCTCAATGCTCAGCCTGGACATTACCTCAAATTCCTCACTTATTGACCCAACAAAACAGTCAGATCCTGCACAGCCAACTCAGGACCTTAAATCTGGCAGCATGGCAGATAATATAGCCATTCAAAACACACCTCTCTCTAAAGCGGTGATGGATGTTATTTTGGAGGCCAGGAGGCCTAGCACCAGAAAATCCTATGCAGAAAAATGGAAGAGATTCTGTGCTTGGAACCAGGCACAAGGAATTGACACAATTGCACCAAATATTCCTCAGATTTTGCAATACTTAACTGAGATGCTGGACAAAGGCCTATCCTTCTCATCAATTAAGATTCATGCTTCTGCCATTTCAGCTCATTACAATACAGAACCACCTATTTTTTCTCATCCATTACTAAGGCAGTACCTCAGAGGGGGCCAACAACATAAGACCTCCAAGGAGAGCACCAATACCTGCATGGGACCTCAATTATGTCTTGGAAAAACTCACACTGCCTCCTTTTGAGCCAGCCTCTACAGCTGATATAAAATTCTGATCCTGGAAAACAGCTCTGCTCCTAGCAATAACCTCTGCAAGACGAGTCTGAGTTACAGGCACTCATGGCTGTGGAAGCGTTTATCATTTTCCATCCTGACAGGGTTTCTCTGAGGACAAACCCGACATTTATGCCTAAGGTAGTGTCCAGTGTGGCACTTAACCAAGCAATTCATTTGCCTACCTTTTATCCATTCACAGGCAGCTACGCTTCTACTTGTACAGAACCAAAGCTTTCAGAAAGACTGAACAACTTCTAGTGGCATATGCTGCAGGATCACAAGGAAAGGCTATCTAAAAGCAGACTATTTCAAAGTGGATAGGCCACTGTATTCATTTCTGCTATTCACAGCATGGCAAATCAGTGCCTAAGGGCATTAGGCCCCATTCAAACAGAGCAGCAGCCACTTCAGCAGCCTTCCTCAGAGGAGTACCAACCAAAGACATCTTAGAGGCTGCAACTTGGCGTTCAGTGCACACTTTTACAAAGCAGTATCACTTACCTCTCTACTCTAAATCCAGGGCAGGCTTTGCCACTGCAGTTCTGCAGGGCCTCATAGCCTCTCCTAATCCTATTTAGCCCCAGCCTCCCAACTTTAGCTTTGGTATCAACCCAATTGTAATGGCTGCAACAGTGAAACACGATGAACATAGTACAGTTGTGTACCTACCATAAATTTAGATGTTCGAGTGTATTCACTGTTGCAGTCCAGGTTACCCACCCACCATCCCCCTTTCCTTTGCTGGGACTTATCTGTACTTCTCTAATCTATACAACCTATGTGGTGTATTTGCTTGTAGATGAAGGAAAAGTTTACTTTAGTGCATGCATGCTTATTGGCATAATTTAGCCTACCCTTTAGGGGGCACCTGACATCTGGGGCAAGAAAAACTGAAGAAAATGGCATCGGCTGCATCTTTTATACCCCTGGCGCACTGACATCAGGGAGGAGGCGACAGCAACCGACGCCGGACCAGGACTTTGGAATTCAGGCCGACTGCGGGTAGCCTGCCAGCAGGATAACCCAATTGTAATGACTGCAACAGTGAATATACTTGAACATCTACATCTATGGTAGGTACACAACTGTACTATTTTTGCCTCATGTTTTTGTCTGTTTCTCATAAAATTGTGGTTGTCTGACAAACTGGTGCTGAATCATTGAGGGTTTAAGTTAGTAGATAATAATGGACGTTCTATCAACTTTCTAAGTTTGTGAGAGCAATATTTAAAAAGTGCCCCTATTTTTGGCACCTTTGTCCCCTCATTATTTATGGCTTTGTCCATCATTTTGTTCTAAGTGGTTGAGAGGTGTGGTGTGAAGATGTTGAGAGAAATGCATATAGTGTAGGGAAAGCTATTGATTAGATAGGCTGAGGTTGAAGAACTTCACCTAAAAACTGTGGGAATATATCACCAATGACACATGCACTAGCATGCTTGTAAAACAGAATAGGAAGCATATAACCCTATGAATATTTGGGTATGTGCTCCCTGTGATGTTCCCACAGTTGGCCAGTAATCAAGGAGCCTAAATCCTCACCACTAACAATGGAGTGGGACTTTCACTTGGAATACAAATGGGTGCACACAGTATTTCCAGATGCAGACCTCTCTACACCAAGCACAGTTTCCCTTAAGAGCACACAGGAAACACACACAGTCCAGGGTCTGGATTTCTTTATACCTCTCTCCCTCCAGGTCCCCAATAAGACTCTCCCACTAGCAAAGCTTAAAGTGTTAAGTAGTCCTCAGCTGAGTGTCTAGGCCAAGTCCTTCAGCACCTTCTCTGTGAAACCAGTGCTTCATTTCCCTGCTCTAAGTAGCTGACACACACACTGTGAGATTTGATTTTTCACACAGACACACACACACACACACACACACACACACACACACACACACCTGGGAAAGGCTGGCACAGATTTAGCTGCTTTACCCCTATTCTGCCCAGAGTGTGAGGCAGTTATTCTTGCCACCAGACACTCCACAATCAGCTACTCTAAGGCCTTTAATAAAGGGTGCCTAATTATATGGTGTAATATTAATACTTATACAAATGGTAGTAGTTAACTAAGACAGCTAAGCCTTCAGGAGTATCCCACACAGTGTCACCAAATAAATATAAGCACACTCAAAGGTTAAATACTTTCTAAAAGGACTAGCCACAGTAAAAGTTTAACTATATTTAATAATAAATAATAAAAGTGCATGAAAATATTGAATATATATTTAGAGTAAACAAGCACCACCGCAAACCAAGTTGGATGCACTCACTCAATTTAATTAACGAATAAAACACATAAACGCAAAACACATGTAAGAAACGTTTTCGTCTTCAACTTCTTCAGATGATTGAAACATCCCACACATCCCCATTATATACAACTTCATTAAACCAATTATCCAATGGAAAAAAAGATGTCATTAACTAAAAACACATGTACATCACTCACGTCTAAAAATGAAAATAAAAATGAAAATAAAACACAAGATTCCATAAATACACTTGTGTTCAAACATTAAATAACACATTCCATTAAATATTCTGTCATTTTCGTGCAAATAAATACAGAAATTTGTTACTTAAAACCATTTAAAAACTAAATAAAACTAGTGTTACTAGCCTGGTATGACAATAAAAGTGGTCTTTGCCTTAAATGATTTATTGATGGAAGGACTAATTGACATTAAAACCTATAAATATTTGCATGTTGAAAAGCCTATGGTTCCTTCCATCTTTGGGATTCCTAAAGTACGCAAAGACATTAATGACCCTCCCTTACGAGCTATAGTTTCAGCAAATGGGTCAGTAACAGCACCTTTAGCAAAGTTTGTTGATGTGAAGGTGAAAGGTTTGGTTTTGAACAACACAAATATTTTAAAAGACTCTTGGGACTTTTTGAGGAAATTACAACCTAAATTGTTTGACGAGGAGATGGCTTTTGGGACTTTGGATGTAGTGGATTTATTTACTAGTATACCACATGATGTTGGTATGGAGTGGTTTGAGGAGATGTTGATTGGATACACAGATATTACTCAAAGCGAGTTTAGGACAATTTTAGTCCTAATGGAAATGGTGTTAAAAAACGATTTTATTTTCTTTCAAGGGGAATACTTTAAACAAGAAAAAGGAGTGGCCATGGGGGCACATTGTGCCCCCACTTATGCTAATATTGTTATGGCCTATTGGGAAAACAAATACTTGTTGAAGTCCCCTTACAAATGTTTTTGGACACTATATGGAAGATTTTTAGATGACTTGTGTTTTTTATGGACAGGGAATCAAAACAATTTGATGAATTTGTTAAATACCTTAGGGGTACAACTGAATTTTTTGATTTTACCCACAAATTTGATAAACATGAGTTGATTTATTTAGATGTTAACATTAAGAAAAATAATGGAAATTTTGTATCCAGAATTCATAGAAAGGAAACCTTCTCAAATTTTTACTTACATTTCACTAGTTCACACCCACTACACCAGAAGAAAGGGGTAATGAAAGGGCAACTTGTTAGAATGTGTAGGATGACTTCTGATGATCAAACTTTTACAAGAGAAGTAATTAAATTGAAAGAGTTATTTTTTAACAGAGGGTACCCCAGTGATTTATTTGACAAAACACTGAAAGAGGTATCAGAAGAAAGGAAGGTCAAGTTTGCCCCAATTTTGGGGAAAACATCTCCTCAGAAAGGTAAAGATGAAAAAACAAATACTGGTTTGGATAAAGAGTACAACTTGGGGTTTGTTACTACCTACGACGGTCAGTCCGGTGTAGTGAGAAGGGTAATGGACAGGGAATGGAGTAACTTTTCTAAAGTATCAGATTTAAAACATACTTTCGATGAACCTTTAACATACATTTACCGTAAGGGGAACACTATAAAAAATTTCCTAGAAAGGGGTTCCAATAAAGTTAAACAAGAAATGTCTACTAGAGAGAAGAAAGTGTTGTACAAATGTGGTAGGTGTAACTACTGTGCCCATCTTAAGACTGGAGATTCCTATTTCTTGGAAGCTAGAAAAAGGAATGTATTGTTAAACACATATGTCAATTGTAACACAAAGGGGATTATATATTTGGCTACCTGTAAGGAATGTGAATCCTTTTACGTGGGCAAATGTGAGAGAAAATTAAAACAAAGAATTTGCGAACATTTATACGATATCAGGAACAAATGTGAAAACAATGCATTATATAAACATAGCATGACATGTAAAACACCAGGGTTTCAGTTTTTTGTACTTGAAGTAGTTCCAATGGATCCCAGGGGTGGTATGTGGGAGACATTGGTTGAGTATAGAGAATTATACTGGCAGCTAATATTAGAAGCTAATAGACCTCCTGGTCTTAATGATATGATTTCACTAGCGCCAGTATTGAAACTAAGATCTGCCAAACTGTAAATGCCTTTATTTAATGTTTTTATAATTTTTTAAACAATTTTCAAATTCTTCAGTAAAAATTGGCAGGAATTTAATTGTGCATTATTTAATCAGAAGTATTAGTTAATTTTGTTTTTTTTATTAATATATATTTTTAGCCACATGAGGGAGCCAAAGACCACTTTTATTGTCATACCAGGCTAGTAACACTAGTTTTATTTAGTTTTTAAATGGTTTTAAGTAACAAATTTCTGTATTTATTTGCACAAAAATGACAGAATATTTAATGGAATGTGTTATTTAATGTTTGAACACAAGTGTATTTATGGAATTTTGTGTTTTATTTTCATTTTTATTTTCATTTTTAGACGTGAGTGATGTACATGTGTAGTTAATGACATCTTTTTTCCATTGGATAATTGGTTTAATGAAGTTGTATATAATGGGGATGTGTGGGATGTTTCAATCATCTGAAGAAGTTGAAGACGAAAACGTTTCTTACATGTGTTTTGCGTTTGTGTTTTATTCCTTAATTAAATTGAGTGAATGCATCCAACTTGTTTTGCGGTGGTGCTTCTTTGTTTATTGGTTACTTCAGAACCATTTATCCATTTCTCGGTGATATATTTAGAGTAAACCACAGAGTTTAAATCACAGGAAATATTGAAAATAACACTGATGGACTGACTCAGACAAATAAAGAAAAACAATATCTAAGCTAAGCTTCACTATATTTTCCTGACTGAAACTAGGAGAATTACTATTCCCTATTTACATCATAGAGCAATGTACAAGATGTGGTGAATGGTCCTTCTTGTTAAAAGACCCAAGACAGAATACTCAATACTGAGAGATTTATCTTTGTGATATCTAAAATTTTCAAGATGGCTGGCAAATGACCTCATCTGGTCACCTGATTCTAGGATCTCACACTGTTCCCCTTTGAAGTTTGAGACAGGATGTTAACATAGATGTGATAAGATGCATATTTAAAGTTTTGCTAATGTTTATGGCAGTGTATTGGGCTTTCCCACTTATTACCAAGCTAATACATGCTGTCTATGGTCCTATTCAGAGCTGTGAGATTAGCACTTCCATTGCCCGACAGGTGGTCCAATTAACGGTATTTCCATAAAGTAAGAAGTAAGCTAGCTGCTTAACCCCTTCTCTTCCAGAGTCCTTTGCTAACATATGTATATACAGTCTCACATGTAGATTCCTTCTCTGTCCAGCAGGACCCACTGTTGATAAATTTTTAAACACTAGCAAGTTTACAAACACATTTTGATTTTTCAAATGCCATACATTTCTAATACATTTGTAACATACGCATCTGTACAAATCAGTTTGATATTTAAATGCCATACTGTTGTAATACATTGGTAACATAAGCATTTGTGCAAATCAGTTTGATATTCAAATGCCATACAGTTCTAATACATTTGTAACACAGATCTTGTATAAATCAGTTTGAGATTCAAAGGGCATATCATTCTTTACAGAACTCCAGCTGGCAATGCTAGTACTAGCCCATATCATCACACTCCCCATCCTGCTTTACAAGCAGTATAGGAAGCACATGCCTGAATGAATGTTACATTTAGTGAATGCAATCCCTTCTGGCATGCCAAAGCACAGCAAGTGGTATAAGCAAGGAAACAAGTCTGGCCAGTAGACAGCTGTACAGTCTACATGACATTATATTAGTACCCCTCAATCCCACTAAAAATGTGACATATTAAAACATGTGACATATGAGTAATATTCCATCTCACCTACCAAGGCAAGCTGTAGTGTTGTGGAGCAGCCATCAGAATCATCCTATGATAGTTGCAGATAGGGAAAACACATATGTAGAGACAGCCATGCAGAAAAGGGTGCTATACATGGAAATGTCCCTGAGTAAACTCTGTATCTGGAAATGAGGTTGGGCAATGTACTCTGATCAATCAAGATAGCAGGCTGTTAAAGGGGAATTGTTGACTAAATGCAGTGTCACTAGTGTAATCCTCTAGCTCAGACACCTACAGTTTTGTACATCTGTGAATATCATAGTGCTCTTCACTTTGGAAATACAGCATATGTAACGGAGCTTTAGCAAGGGATATTGCAGCAGCAAGGTGGAGTACACAGAGAAACAGACAGTGGTTGTAAGCTACTGTATATGTTAGTAGACACAGCAGGCTACTACAGGAGCTATACTCCAGAAGGTGACATACTTCACAATTCCCACAGCCACAGAGCAGCCTAAACCTGCTATCATTAGCATCCAGTTGCCTTGCTAAACTGTAGAACACGGATGCTAAGATGCCCTCTACAAGTATTGTTGACATGATGGATACTGCATATGATTACAGACCAGGTCAGCTTGACACCAGATGTTGTACAGTGCCCACAGCCAGTGTGGCAAGCCAGTGCTAGTGAAAGATGGATACCTATATAGTTTAGAGCATGAGGTGCTATCTAAATGATACTGGGCATGTACTGAGTGGAGGATAAAGGCCTGCAGAGGTTGAGCTATCACTGTTCACCTTGCAGAGTGGGATGAACTGCAGAAATACTTGCCACGCCAACATGGGTCTGATGCAACCAGTGCAGAGATAGCAGTGCTGCATGCAGAACTGTGGTAGAGTGCAGAACACAGTAATGATTTGCCTAGTCAAGTAATGCAGAGTCTCCTTGGAAAGGCAGGTAACAATGTGCTACAAGAGATGCCTTATTGTGTCACCCTACATTGCACCATTACCAGAATACAATAGAGGGCACGGACATCTATGTCAGTACCACCTGCAATGCTAACAGACATTGATGTCAGCCATTACCCACTCTGCAGTGGTACCGTTTTGCTAAGAAGAAAGTCAGATATGGATGGTAAAAACTCAATTATTTTGCTCACTACAGCACAAGATCTGTCAGATCTGTGCAGGTCACACATATCATAGTTGGGAATGGCACACTCCCAACACATGCAGATGTGTGCCCTCAATTGTAGATGTTGCATGGATTCAATGGCACTCCCACTACTACTAGGACTGTTCCCATGGTTTATTGTCTAATGACTTGGAAAGCAGATGCAGCATACAGCAATATGTGGGATATGCTTAAGGGGATGGCTGCAGATTTTGGATGCGCCTTTCATTCAGAATACATCATGACTGATTTTGAGAAGGCAGCAATTTATGCCAGCCATAAGGCATTTCTCAAGAATGTTCTGAAGGGTTGTTTGTTCCATTTTGCCTAGCTCATTTGGCGGCAACTCCAGCATCACCACTTTTTACCCTTTATAGTATGGACACTGCATTTTCCATAGCCATCCAGAAGTTGATTGCACTGGGTTTCCTACCAGCAGATGATGATGTGCCTGCATTTATTGAGATTGTGATTACACTACTGGAATGTGCTAAGCTAATATCAACATTTTTGGACCATCATTATGTGTGTGCCTGACCAAGGAAGTATGCCTGCAAGTCTCCTGCACCACACCAATTGTCAACATTTTATCCTTTGAAATTCTCAAATGTTTGTGATGTCTCTGACATGAATTTTCCACAAACCAATAATCTAGTGGAAGCATGGCACCATTGACCTAAGGTGTTACTTGGACGGCCTACAGTACAGTTTTCTGTCTGTTCTGCAACATGAACAAAACTTAACTGATAACTGAAGGGAATAACTTCTCAGGGGGAAGCCAGTAACACCACGGAGAAAGGCTGCTGTATAGGAGCATTGCCTAAAACACATCCTCCAACATAAGTGTGAGTACAGCATTTTGCAGGATTTCTTACGTGCTGTGGTGCATTTTTACAAGTTGTGATTGTATTTGCATGTAGTACACACCAAGCACTACTGACATCAATTCACATGTTGTGTTAATAAAGGCTTTCCTATTATACTCTTCTTTCACAGTGCCACATTTATGCCCCCTATCATCTGGTTGCAGCAGCCTGTACTGCAGACAACTATACATTTTTCCCCAGGGGGGGATACAGACTCTCCCACTCTGAGGGTTTGTTTTTGCTACCTATGGACATGATGCAGGAGGATCTACTATGCCCACAAGAAAATGTCTACAGCCATATGTCACTGCAGCTAGACTGCCATCCAGCCATGTGTCCACATCCAGCTGTCTCACAGGGAGGTGTCACACTGCCTAGATGCCTGAACCCAACCACAGTGTGATTCATTAAGCTAACCAACAAGACTAAAAAAAACACCAACAGGCTTATGTTGTGTGTACTGAGCAAGGAGTTGAACATTTTACAACCTGACCAAATCTTGATGTAAAACATCTGTTCCAGGAAGACAAATGAGGGAAATGTGTAAAATGTGAATTTAATAATCACAAAAATATTCACATAAAACAGAACACTACAAAAATAGCAAAACAGTCAAACGCTTTCTTCCCTGTAAGTCTGGGACTTCTACAGAACCATTGACTGAATAACAAAACATGCATTAAATAATTTAAAAAATCATGTGACTCCATTCAATTAAGCAATTACTTTAAAACATTAGATTGATTAAAACCTAATCTTTAAAACAAGTTATCAAAAAGTCTCACTGTCTAGAATGATAAAGTACTACAAATCAAAATGCCACCATATGAAACTTTTAAAATAGGAAATAGAAGAATGTAAAAATTACTGTAAAAGGTGATATGCATCTAAAAGAAAGGTAACAAAATACTAAATGAATCAAAAGTTTCCATAATAAATTGTAAAAGTACCAACCACTAAATTACACCCCCCAAACCATAAGAATATTCACCTGTCTATCCAATATTAAAAATCACACATAAAAATATAGTCAATGGAACCTACCTACTTACAAATAACCCATGTGTCCTACTAAGCCTTATAGCTCCAAGGTTTTAAGTTTTAAAATAGGAAGTATTGAAACATTTTCATTTTGATCGGGGGCGGGGGTGTAGCATTTAATCTAAGTTGCCAGAGAAGCTTGCGCCTTTCTGTTTCTGTTTCCCACCAACCACCCCTAGCATTTCTGTGTTTCTTAAGGTTGGGGGTGGGTTGTAATTTAGTACTTTTACCATTCATTATGGAAATTTTCAATTCATTAGGTATTTTTTACCTTGCTTTTAGGTGCGTATCACATTTTACAGTCATTTTTACATTTTTCTATTTCCTATTTTAAAAGTTTCATATGGTGAAATTTTAGGTTGTGTTATTGTTATATGACATGTACCATTCTGACTCCTTGTACTGTATAATTCAGTTGCATAAAAATTGCATTGTTAGTGACCATAACTTTACAAGACCTATAGGTGAAAATTAATCAATGTTCCAAAACACACAATGAAACAATCAACATTAGAATTGAGAGTTTTCATTAGAAATTTAAAAATCCTTATACTTTATTTTGCCTTTGCAAGTGAGTAAAGCTGAAATGTCAACCAACTTGTGTAAACATTGCAATCAAACAGCAAAAACAAATACATCATGATGAACTGAGGCATGTTGCAACAGACAGTGTCAGATTTTTTTTAAGTTCCTCTGTAGAACGACAGATGTACAGCATCAGCTGTTGATTTACTTGAAAACACAAGGTTATTAGTTAGGAAATGATGCCTAACATTGTGAGTGTTATAAAGTAATAATGGGCTGCCAATGGGCATTATCGGGATTCCTATGGATAGCCCATTATTAACCAATAAAGTTTACCCTGCTGGAAATTACTCTTCTTAGAAAATGATACCAGTAGTGCTTTGCTGGTTGTATGACATTTTTTCACAGCACTATTATTTGATGGTTGTTTTACTACTATTTGTCATGTCCTGAAAAAATATGATCCAATGTAGAATATATCATTTGCAATCTGGGCATGATGAAATGCTTATTTATAAAGAGGAATCAACTTACTCATTTCATTTGTGTGATCATTTATGTTGTTCTAGAGAGGCAAAATATAGTTTATATGAACGGTTTAGTCATACTTATAATATATGTATGTATATTTAGTACATATGTATGTCTGCATACATGTGTGTATGTATTTACATAGATATATATGTAATAACATTATTAACTATAAAGGTAACACAATCTATATGGAATCTATTACACAATATGTATAGCACAGGGAAATTAGCCAGGCTTTCGGATTTGATGTTTGAAACTAAAGCAAGACCCTATGAATAGTATTTTAGTTTCTTTAGCAGAATTCTGAGGACTCCACTAAGATGTTACTCAGTATCAATTCACATGACAATTTCCAAAATGTGGTACACTCAGCACCAACAAGAGTAACTGTATTCTATTCTATCCAGTCTGTCATATCATGCCAGTTTTTTTTTTTTTCAATAATCATTTTTATTGTTTTGCCAAACCATTATACATTTCACACACTATTTACATTATGTACAATATTGCTTCCAATGTTTTAGTTCCATTTTGAATTTCCCTATAATACATTAAGAATAAATATCATTTTAACCAAGTACAGGAAATTAAAATCACAAAAAATTAAACATAAAAGCATCTACAATAGACAATTATAAACCAACTCAAGCCAATAATTTGTATTATTTCTACATTTTCTATCTAATTCAAGAGTGTGTTGGTACACATACAGAATGTCCTGACGGAAAGTGGATAGGAACCGCTACACCAAAATAATATTAAAGATTTGTTCCCAAATTTTTATGCTGTTTATACTTTTCTTATTATTTCTAATTAACAATTTGTGCGCTAATATATGCTTAATCGCTAACAGCCTGAAATTTTGCCACGACACCTGTGCTGGGTTCAACCAATTTGTGGCTATATATAATTTCATTAGTAAACTAATATTCATAATTACAATCTTTTTTGTTTTGTCCAAATTCTCTGGTGGAATATGTAAAATCAGAAATTCCCAGGAGAGTGTTGAGTTTTGGTAACCCATTTTTGTAGTTGTAACTTTAAAGAATTCCATAATTTATAAATGCACTTGCAACTCCAGAACATGTGTAACAGGTCTGCTGTCTGATCTACACACTGTGGACATTTAGGTGACTTTTTGAATCAAATTTATGAAGTGTAAGATGGGTATAATATGCATTGTTAAATATCATCAATTGAGTAAAGACCAGTTTTTGAAGTGATACGGATTTTAATGTTAAGTTAAACGCCTCTACTATTTTACTGTCATCTAGGGATGGCAATTTCTCTCTCCAGTATTTGGATAACAGAATATGATTATTATATTTTCTCTCTTTTGCCATTTTATACGCTGAGGATATATATTTTCTATCTTGTTGCAATGCTTCCCACAGATGACCTGAAATAACTAGTTCCTCTTTTTTATTTCAGAACTGGTAAAATAATTTATGGCCAAATCTTTTAACTGCCTCATTATAATTAAATAAGAGATGGGAAGATTCATCTCTTTTAAGATATCATGTACCGCTACTCCTAGGAAGGGTATAAATCCCTTACAGTTAATTCCTTAATAAATGGATATTTCTTTAAGTCTATCAGTTGATTACCAATAGTTATATTAGGATTTCCATCAAACGGTTGAAACATCATCATATATTTTAAAAGGTTCAAGGAGGCAAACAGAGTTTGAGTCGCCACTGCCCATACCTTGATGTGTTCCATTAACTCATATTTACTCAATGTTTTTATATTCAAAAATGGTACAGCTTTAACATTAATTCTCTTCCCTTTTATATGTTTATAATTTAGCAGTACCCATTTGGGTATCCATTTTCTATTTTCACTATCCAAGTAAGACACCCTTAAAATCCTATTGGCCTGAATCACTGTATAATACATCTCAAAATCTGGTAAATCCAACCCCCCCCCCTCGTTTTAGGAGCCATCAGTTTTTCATAGGATATTCTCGTTTTTCTGGGTTCCCACAGAAATTTCCCCAGTCCTATCTGAAATTGCTTGAAAAAGGATTTCGTGATTTTAAGTTGTGCTGCTCTAAAAATATATAGCATTCTGGGGAGAACGTTAATTTTTATTATCGCTGCTCTTGCCATCATTGGTAGCTTCAACTTACTCCATATTTTCAAATCCATTGTTATTTGGTCTCCAGTTGCCTTAATATTGTTGATAAAAAATTCTCTATTTTCAGTTGAAAAGTCAATCCCCAAATATTTTATTCTTTCTTCTGTCCTTATTCGTCCTATCAATGGTAGCATTGAAAAAGGTGTAGGTGTCTTTAGAGGGAATATTTTGTTTTTTTTAAATTTAGTTTGTAATTAGCAATTTTCTCAAAGGTTTGTATTGCTGTTAGTATTTTTTCCGTATCTGACACCGGTGTAGTACTGTATATATTTAAATCATCTGCAAAAGCAGCCATCCTAACCTTTATCCCAAGAAGTACAGGAGAATTATAAAAAACCTTTTGTTTCATATGAAGAAATAAAGGTTCCAAATACAGATTAAACAGTATGGGAGACAATGGGCACCCCTGTCGAGTTCCATTTTTAATTTGAATCCTTTTGGAACATTCATGATTTATATATAAACTAGTATATGCATTCTTGTATAAATTTCTTAACATAGAAATAAAAAGCTGAGGTATATTGAAATATGATAATGTTTCAAATAAATAAGCCAAATTAACTCTATCGAATGCTTTTTGAGCATCAATTATTAAAGCATATATGTTCATATTTTTATACTTTGCATAAGATATTAAAGTATGAAGAGTTAATGTATTGTCTGTAGTCTGTCTCCCATCTATAAACCCCGCCTGTTCTTCTGATATTATCAAGTTTATTATTTTTTTAATCTACTAGGTAGAATAGATGTCATGATTTTCATATCAATATTCAACAATGATATGGGCCTATAATTGTCTGGATTTTTGGGATCACTATTCTCTTTCAATAACAGAATTGTTCTTGAGGCATTAAAATGAAGATCATTGCTGCCATTCGAAATGATATAGTTAAAGGTCTGTGAAAGTACGGTGCTCAGAATCCCACTAAAAGATTTATAAAATTCAGAGGTCATACCATCTGGTCCTGGGGCTTTATGTGGCTTTAGTTTCTTAATTGCCTCTAGAACTTCATCAACTGTAATCGATGCAGTCAATTCTCCCTGAGAATCCTCGTCAATCTTGGGAAAATTAATTTTCTGTAAGAACTCTTTTCTCTCTTCATCATGCCCATGAGTTTGTTGCTCACCATATATCTGATTAAAAATTGATTCAAAATCTTCATGACATCTGACTTATCAGTATATAACGTATTATTATGATTTATTTCGGTAATTAATCGTGTCGATTTCGTCTGATTAATAATACGGGCTAATGCTTTCGAGGGAGTTTGAATGTGATTTGCATATTTAACTAAACTTCTTTGTTCGTACAGTGTCAATTTTCTGTTATGCATAAGAAACAGCTCTTTCTGACATCTTAACAACTCAGTTTCTGTTTGCTCAGTGTAGTTACTCATCAGCTCCTGGTCCAAAAATTGTACTTTAGTTTCCAGATCCAGTTGTTCTTTATTTTGGACTTTTTTTATAATAAGTGGCTTTCTGAATAAATAATCCTCTTAACATAGTTTTAGTTGTAGCCCATTCTATATCTAATGGATGTTCATTACGGGGTATATTGTATACTAATTGTTTAAGTATCTCCTTAACTTCCTGTACTATATCTTCTTTGGTTAATAGGTATGGGTTTAAGGACCAATTATATCCACCATGATTTTTAGTATTCAAAATATCGGTCTTTAAAGTTAAAGTTATTTTAGAATGGTCTGAGAGCTGTCTAGCTTGATTAGAAACCCTAGGGTCAAGTGAAATGAACACTTCTGGAATTAAAAAAATCAATTCTTGACCACATTTTATGGCAGCTAGAATAGAAAGTAAAGTTTTCTGCCTTTGCTTGTATGTGTTTGTGTTTAAAAGGGTCATATAGTTTGAAATCCTTTCTCAGTTCTTTCAACGCTACCATTGCCTGCTTATTAAAAGCAGTCGAAGCTCCCAACTTATCAGTTTTAGAATCTTGGTAAGCATTCCAATCCCCCCCCATCACTATGTAACAGTTGTTATATGACTGTAGAATAGAGTAAATTGAAGCTATATAATGATGTTGGTTCACATTTGGGGCATAAACACATAAAAGTACTATCGGCTTATCGAAACTTTCAGTTTTGAGAACCACCAAACACCATCTGCCTTCTTTATCTATTTTGTCCTCCAAAATTTCTCCTTGAAATTGATATATCATGCCAGTTTTTGAAAGATGAGCCTGTTGTGATCAGCCTCCCACTTGATATATACCAGGCATAATGTTACATCAGTACATATTTATCCTCCAACTTCTATATGCCTTACCTTCATTTTTGAGGCACCAGTGAATTTGTAATAGAAGAGATGTCTGCTGTGTTTGAATGATTGTATGACTTCAGTCTTTGTCAATGCTTGCATTCATTTGAAATGAAATGTGTAATTAGATGCATCTGCCAGTTGTTATACATTTTTTAGCTTTGCATGTAAACCTTTAAAGCTAAGAATTATTTTATGTATTTCTTATGCTGTCTGGGTAATTGAGTCAACTAGTATGAATAACATTTTTCAGCAATGAATTTTGGCTTATGTAATGTTTTTTGTTGTGTTAAAAATGAAAAGCAAAGTAAAATATGCAAGAAGCTTTCTTCACAATGTATAAACAAGGAAACAGAGTTGCTCATTTTGTCCTTCGTGGCAACAGTTTGCAGTGACATTTTTTAATATAATTCATTAAGAAAAAGCTCCACATGTTTTTACATTATTAGACATTCTACCTAGTCTCTGAAGACTCTTGTTCATTGCAGCTGAGAGATTTGTTTATAAAACAAAAGTTGCATAAGGACACATGGGCATATTTTCAGTAGTAATCATTTGAAGGTGTGTTTTTTTTTTTTTTACTTTTCTGTAATAATATATTTTCTTTTATTGCTGTCTATCACCTTTAATCACGTCAGGCTTTATGTACTAATATTTCCTCAATTCTATTTTAAAGCTGTTGGCTGAGTTTGTCCTTTCTCTACTGAAAGTTTCTAATGTGATTTATGTTCTTGAAATGCCTGGATTTAAGTTAAATTTACTTTTGCTATATTAAGGACAAAGTATTGCGAATAACATATATGACTTTTCCTAATATTGAGAAATGGCTATGTTTCATTTGATCCGTAGTTAACAAATGATCTGATGTTGACTGTATTGTTGCAGAAAGAAGAAAGGTTTTGCTTGAAGTGCATATGGTAGCACATGTCAGCTATGTGTTTATAAAGTGTTTTTGACTGAGTAATTAAATTTGTAAAGCCTTATATGTATATAACTTACAAATCAGAATATAGAAGTAAGGCAGATAGATGGAGTGACAGTATATGAACACTTCTACAGATGACATTGCACATCAGAGTTTGATTGCCATATGTTTTGTTCTGCTAAGTGGTAAAATCCAAAAATACAAGAATGTAATAGAAAATTTAATTTTGAACTTAATAATACATTACTTAAACAAGGAATGGGGGTGTGGCTTGACAGTTTGGTATGACTACTCAAGAGGTTCCAATGTAATATTTACATTTTTCAATTTAAAATAGCCCTCAAATTTAATATTAGCTTTTTCTACAAATAAGTGTGTACTAGCTCCCTTTGCCTGTATAGATGAGAGCTCAGGGTAAGCAACAGCACTTTTTTTTGAGGTGCTGGGATTGGCATGTAACAGCAGTATGGAATGGTAGAGATGTCAGCTAAACTAGATACCATTATGTTCTTAATCACCAGAGTATTGGAGGACACTGCAGCCTTAAACAGGAGGTTATGATCCAAAAGCAAGTCATGGAAAACTGCAATAGCAGAATATTCCCAGCTGAGTAAATCATAAAAAAGAATTCATATGGATATAAGTGCACATTGTCAGAGTAAGCAGTCATGATAATGAGCTAACACTAATATAGAACAAGCTAGAAGAACTGGAGAATAAAAGTTGTATGAATAATGTGAGACCCTCAGGACTCACTGAAGGGACAGAGAAAGGAAATATATGCCCAGTAGATTTTTTTTATCTGTTTTATGATGAATTTACTTTTCATACCCTTGCATCTGATGTTCAAGGTTGATGCATTCCTGGCTTATCTTAAAAGATGCCATCCACATGGTAGATAGTTTGGAAATTGTTCTATTACCATATTCCAGATCATTCTGCTGCTTTGTATTAGTTGGCTTTATCAGAGGGCTCAGGGGTAAAATACTTTGCTGAATAGGATGTCTAGTCCCAAAGAACCTTGATTTAATGGATAACATCAGAGGGAGTTAACAGTATTTTACTATACTGAACCATGTACATGGCATGCCTATAATGGGTCTGCTGGAAATCTGTGAAAATAGAACTTAATTTATGTACAGCAACAAAGGCCATCCTTCTGGGTGAATGGAATTAGATATCTGGTGAAGGTATAACTAGTTTTGCAGTACAATGTGATTCAGGTATTCCTAGGCATTGCAAAAATATAGAGTACTGCACAAAAAAAATTACATTTTCTCAGACATCCAAAAGCTCAATTGTATTTCTTCAGGGTAGGAAGCCACTTACGATCAGAAAGCAGCAAACCTGGAAGAATCATTGCACTTTAGTAGAAAGCGGAGAAGATTGTATGCTGCTATCTCTGAGACTGTAAGCACATTTACTAGAAAAATGTAAAGTAATGAGAGAGAGATAAATGTGTGTGTATGCCTGTATGTGTGTCGGTTGGGGGGGGGGGGGGGTTGAACAATTCTATCTCTGCTTTTACAGAGAGGATGTAAATTACCAGAAGGTGATGGGGATACTCTTAGGGGTTTTCTTAACCCATTCACATCTATAGCACCTTTGGGTGTAATTCCACTTGACACCAACAGCTCAATTTTTTTTTGTAGCTGAACTCATTACAGCCGAGTGACGTCTCCAGGCGTTTCTGTAGTTACCTCCTACTGCTTCTCTAGGCGTCAAATATTGCCTGTTCATATTTGCATTAATAATTCCAAAACCATGTTACATACAAGGTATCAGAAAATGTTATCTTGCAGCATACATGATGGCAAACACAGTTGTATTGATATATGACCTCTGTCAATGGATATTTGTTAAAAATGTAAGGTTATAACTTCATTTTTTTTAATGCTGAAGCCACGCCCACTGGGAGTTAAAGGTACACACTCGAAAGAGCTCTACTGGAGGGAATGAGTTGATGAATTGATTAACAAGTAATAATATGTAAAATTTGAATGGATAAGTTGTGAGAAAAAAATGATGGCAGACGTTTTTGTCTAGAATGTACTAGAGTGGAGATATTCATAACTGAGTGGCATTTATAAATATTTTCATACTGACATTAATAACTGAATAGTTGTTATTGAGAAACAGTGTAAAATGTCATAGTGGAGACCGTAATACACTGATATTGTGTCATGCAGTAGACTGGAGATACTGCAAGCTGTTTAGCATTATATATTTTCATTAATATTGTCATATCCAAATGACTTACAAACTACTGCATGTCAGCAGAAATCTTAAATGATGCTAAAAGAAACTATCCTTGACACTTGTACTGTAAGTTGCAGAGCTTGAGAGATACTGAGCATTGTTTACACTAAGTAGCAAAATAAAATCATAGTTCATATTTCTGAAAATATCTCAAAAACAAGCATCCAGAAAGGAGTTGTGTGGCATTATGTGAATGCTTTAGTTTTAATGAATAAAGTCTAGGTATGCCTGTGTCCCTTGGTTCTAAGAGTTCTATAACATGAAACGCTATGTGTAGAAATCTTTAGAAAGATATACAGCTGGATTGTTTTTATTTATTTATATTTTTGCATAACAGTATATTGATGAATTAGTGTAATGACTTTCAAAATGTAAAGAGGTTTTACTGAACAACAATTTTGTTTGTACTTTTTAAATAGCTGTTACTGTTTGCAAGATGTATATATTTGTTTAGTTTGTGTTTTTAAAATTGTTTTGTGTTTTAGTTGGGAAGGAAAGGATGTATGTAAGCTTTTAAAGATGTGACATTCTTAAGCTGCTGGGTGTAAATAATTTAAAATTACTAAACTGTCTTTTCAATTTAAACAGCAGAAAGAACATTTAGAGCAAGTTGTCTTCATAAAACAAGTGCAGAAAGCCCCAGTGAAAACCCCCAGTGGTAAAGCTCCTGGGCAAGTCTATTGATTGAACATTGAGGCATTTAAGTCCCTCATGGTTCTATTTGTGAGTAGAAACCCAAGGCATCCCTCATGTATCACATGCTAATCCAGACTGATATTAAAAGAACAAGAGACCCTTTGGGTTACATTATCAAAATTAGACCCTTTAACTCAAGTGATTACAGGAATGTCAGGAAAACTGTAACTCATTGTTCTAAAGCATTTTTCTTATCAGTGATACACCCACTGTTTGACTCTGTTGGTCCCCTTTCCATAGTTGGTCCTGCAGTGATCTGTGACAATAACAACCTTTGTTGCCACAGTCTGGAGGTCTGCCAGTGAAACAGTAGACAGAAAATGAGATGCTGGCTTTTGAAGTAATACACCCTGCTAAAATACTGTCAGGATACCAGTTCAGTTCGTGATGAAAGTCCAAAACTAGACAAGATTTTTAAGACTTGTCAAGTCTTTACTTCCTTTATTTCCCTTTGCAATGTATAATGTTATTGGACTGTTTTTCAACATAATGCAGAGTAATATGCTGAGTGAGAACTTTGTATGCTTGTTTTTCATTTTTGATATTTGATGGCTCTGAGTGCATAAATAAAGGTTCTAAAGGGGAAAAAACAAACATAATGGATTCCTAACAAGCTGATCATATTAAAAAAGTCTATTTTTATATTAACGATGCAAAATAAATCTCATGAAGACTAAAGAGGCTTTAAAGATGGAAAAACTAGCTATTGTTTTATTTGGCAAAGGCCATAAATGTATCATGGCCACATATAAAAATAAATGCATATTAGAAAAGATAATAGGACAGATTCAATAAAGCCTACACTAAGTGTACACTGTTCTGAGTGAACAGACAATAAAGGCATAACCCGCGTCTTCTTCCTCCTAATTTTAGTTTTCCTACTGATATTCTTGCAGCTTTAAATATTGACAGGGATTCATAAACGTTACTACAAAATGTAGACTATATGCATACTTAATGTAATCTTTCTGAGTGACTGGAATGCACAAAAAATGTGATAAGAATTTTATTGATTTTATTGACTACATATCGTATACACTTTATTGTAGGCTAAATGTCATTAGTCAGCTAAAAATGATTTTGTAAAGCAAGTACTTGATCTGGCCAATAATTGTATCTTGCCATTCTATATGCATAAAATGCAACAAAAAGGAAATAAAAATATGTTAACACTGATTCTGAGGTGTCTGAATTTATCCATGCAGGTTGTATTGAACAACTAGGATTTGTGACTCAGTTTATGATTGATTATGGTCAAGACAGCTGCATTTGGTTGCTTAAAACACTTCTGGTTACTCTTCGCTTTGCACTTTGAATACTGTTCAGGTGCTGCTGATGGCTGTTTTGCTTAGTTCTGCACTAAGAGCTTACTACTTCCTTGCACATATTTATTGGTGAATGTCCCATTTCCTTAGCAGAGCAACAGGCTGCGTGCAATATGCTGTACTCAAGAACTAGCATTACTTGAAATAAATCATTGTACAGTAAGCCTAAAACAGCCACCCATTTATCTTATTTTGCCCTGTAATGCACCCATACTCATAAACATTGCATGCAGTGCTTAAAGGAGCTGTATCCACTATGTGTATGCCAGTAGCATGATTTATAAGGATGGAGCATGCTACTGACAAAATCTCTAAGATTTTCAACCCTTTTGGAAATTGTCCAAAGAATGTTCTTTCTCATCATCCAATTTTCGGTAAAACACAATAAACAAGTCTCAACAGAATTCAGGTAAACATGTTTAAGAAGAAATGGCAAGGGGGGGGAGGGGGTTAAGTCTCAAGCCTTCCAAACCTGGGGGTAGGGGTTTAAGTCTCAAACCTTCCAAAACCAAGGGAAGTCCAACAAGTCTGAATGACTAATAAAGAGACCTTATGACCCCATCCCACCTTTGCCTTTTTTTCCTCCAGAAAGTCTGAATCACCATTTTTATCTTTGGCAACAGATTGATCTGATGTTGTACTTCTCATTGTGCTTCACGTATGGGTCTCTGATCCAATCCTCGGATCCAACTCGGCCACCTCTCACAGACTTTAGCTTCCAGGCTCAAACTCCTCCCCTACCCATAATTGTCTGCCTCTAGCCCAACCTCCTCAGACCTCGTTTGCCTCCAGTGCATCCAGATGTGATTTCCAGGCTCAGATAAGTCTTCAATCTTTTTGTGTAAATGTTTGCATTTTCTTTCCCAGTTTCTTGCATCAGTAGTATAATTTGTCTCTTCCCCTTTTATCTAGTTTTCCAAGGTGCATTAGGCTTTGTTTGTTTACCCTTTTCTTCTTTGGGCTTCAGCCATTCTTTCCCGAAAAAAAAAAACAAAAAAAAAATGTCTATTAGTTTTAATAATTTCAATAGTTATACTAGTTGTAATAGTTCTACTAGCCTTTGTCTATACCAGTTGTAGCCATAATTATTGTTGACAGCTCAGCATTATTTTTTATTGTCTTGTATGGAGAAGCCAATTGGTTTCAAGAGGTGCTTCAAGTAAGACAGGAAAAGTTCCACACTCGGATGCTCATGATTGCTGTGTATACTGTTTAGGGATGGCTGATCTAGACACCCCTTGCAGCATTTGTAAGGAGTCAACCCTAGACCCATACAAGAAAGAAGAAACAAAAACTGATCCTTAAGGGTCTTTTGCTTGCTGCTGCTTCTTGTCCAGGGGCTCAAACCCCCCCCCCCCCCCAGCATCCGCTTTGCTCTCAGGTGAAGAAAAGGCACCTTAAGGAGCCAAGGGCATCTTCAGAGCCACCTGTCAAGGTTCTAAAGATCTCAGATCTGACTACAATGGTGTCGAAGCCTATGTTAGCTCCATTGGATCTGATCGACTTAATGAATCCGAGTGAGCCCTCCACTTCTGCCGTGTCTCTGGATCCTAAGCCTTTGCAACCAGGTAGTCCACTTAGATCCATAGGTCTCTGGATCAGCAGTCTTCCTCCAGGTCTCCAGGAAGATCCATTACTTCGATTTCTCTGACAATGCCATCTAAGATCCTAAAGACCCCAGACATTCTCACCCGTCTTCGGTGGCTTATTGTACCTTGACATGGACAAAATGGCCAGATCTATAATTAAGCCCAGATTCAGATGGGAGTTTTCCTGCTCTATCCCCTGAGCCTGCCCTGTCTGCACCTTTTACTGCTTCTCTGATCTGGATTTCAGTTTCAAAGCCCCAGGACAGCAGTCCCCTGAGGGAATTGGGGTCAGATCAGAACGTCTTTGCTTCCTCTACTCTGACCCTTACCTTGACTGCCTCTGCTCTGAGATCGGATCAGTGTTTGTCCCAGATCCGAGATGTCGTGGCTGGATCTGAGGGGAGATGTTCGGCTACAGTGTTCTCAGATCAGTCCCTTTCCCTTGGAGCTTTAGCCCTCGACAGCATGGGTCCAGTTTTGTCTGGGAGTCGGGGATCTGGTGAACTGCATCCATCCTCCTCGGCAGCTTTGGCTCCTGTGGAGATCAGCGGGGTTTCCCCAGGACCCTTGACTTTCCAGGTATTAGAAAAGGTTTATTCTGTCAGAAGAGTGCCAGACTCTTTGACTGTTGCTCCACCTTGTGTGCCAACTCTGGATTGGGATCTTGGATCTACCATTTCTGCCCAGGGTTATCCTGTCTTGTAGAAACTCCAGCCTGCTCCACCAGAGGTGCCCCCTTCCTCTTCTGACTCCTCCCCTGAGTATCCCACTGAGGAGCTCACAGGGAAGAGGATATGCAAAATGAGGCAAATGACCTCCCCAATGGAGCCCCTCAGTGAGGATGCGGACAGCGGTGAGGAAGAGGGGTCTCCCAGAATGTCACCTGGTGATGTCTCCTTTGCTGGCATCCTAGAGGTCTTGAAGTTAAAAGATGGCTGGTCTTCCAAAACCCCCTCTTTGGAAGAATCTGGATTCCTGTAGGCCTTTGGGATTGGATAAGCTACATTTTGGGTGTTCCCCCTGGTGGATGCTCTTGCAGACTTTGTAGCCTGTCGGGCCGGAAAGGAGCCTGACACCATAGAACCAGTTCCTAAACATCCAGATAAAATCCCTCCCCCCCGTAGGACTGTGCTTTCTGGAGTAAGGGTATTTCAGTTGACGCAATGGTGGTGGCAGTTGCTACTAAGAAAGAGCTCGCCCAGCAGAGCTCGACTGTCCATCGCTAAACAGGGAGTCCAGAGAGATGGGCAGGTTTGGAAAGTGCGCTAATGCATCAGCTACATTTTTGCTGAGGGCACTCAATTATCTGGCACATTTTACTCGCCTTCAGGGAGACTTGGTCAAGAAACTCTCTGGCGGAGTTTATGCCTGAGTGGGAGTTTGATAAAATTTCCCCTAAGCTCATCACTCTTGCTTCTATAGCTAACTCTACCATGAGACTCTTCCCATTCAGCAGAGAGATCATTTAGAGCAGCTGGCACTGGCATCATGATGCATCACCATGCTTGGATGAAGATGTGTGATTTTGTGGAGCCCTATATGGCGTCTTTTGTCAGTGCTCTATTTGATGGTTCCTTGCTGTTTGGACCATACCCTGAACCACAGCGAGCAAGAAGGTAAGATTAAGTTTTTTACCCCCCAACTAACCTACTCTAGGAATCAAAGGGGGATAAGAAAACTTGGTTCTGTAAGTCAAAAGACTCTTTTTCTGACCAAAGTGGAAAATTCTCTTCCAGAGGCAGAGGAGGAGGCTATAATGGCAGACACCACCCTAGAATAAGGGGGGCATGCAGATCCAGGGTTCTAGGGAAACTTTTCCCATCAAGCCCTTTCAGTGCTTCTGAGATGCTGCCCAACTGTCCTACTCTGGAGGCACTTGGGGGTCATTTTTCTCTGCACTCAAGCACCTGGGCCCAAATCATGACAAATGTTTAGGTGCAGAACAATATTTCCAGAGGCTACTGCATTCCCTTTTCCCTTCTTCCTACAAATGTACTGAAGAAGCTCCCCAATGTTCCACCCAGTCAGAGGGAGTTGGCAGCTACTGAAATCACCATATTACCACAGAAAAAAGTCATCCAAGAGGTCTCAACTGATCAGAAAGGGTCCAGAACTAACTCCCGTTTCTTTTCAGTGCCAAAGAAAACAGGGATCTAGGGTCCATTCTAGACTTAAGCAGTCTCAACTTGTACATCAAGAAGTCCAAATTCTGGATGGTGACGGTTCAGTCCCTCTTCCCGTTGCTGAGGAAGGACAATTGGATGTGCTTGTGGACTTCAAGGATGCATCCTATCCCATAAAAATAGACAAGCACTCCAGAAGTCATCTGCATTTCCACCTGGGAGCCAGTCACTTCCAATTTTGAGCCCTGCCCTTTGGTCTCACCACAGCCCCAGGTGTTTACCAAGTGTATTGCAGTGGTTGCAGCTCATCTCTGCAAGGGTTTCAGGCATTTCCGTACTTGGATGTTTGGCTCCTGACTGCCTCCACTCAGCATCAACTTTGTCAGGCCAGAGATTATCTATCCCAGCTGTCTCACTTTCTAGGCATTACAATAAATTTGGACATGTCACAATCAATGCCGGTTCAGACCTTGGATTTCATTGGAGTACAACTGAACACTTTGACTCAAATAGCTGCTTTGCCACTACATCGCAGTGACATTTTGAAATCTCAAGTTCAAGCCATTCTGAATCTCCCATCTCCTCCAGCCAGGTTGATTCTAAGAGCTCAGGGATCTATGGGAGCTGCCATACTTTTGTTTCCACTAGCCAGGTGCTATGTGTGCATTCTGCAATGGACGCTATCTGTTCAGTAGTCTATTCTGCATCAGCACCTATCTGCTCCTATCAGACTCACAAACATTTGCTGGTTTCATCTACAGTGGTGGATTCAGGCAGATCTGGAAATCTGCAGGCCTTTCACTCTTCCCCTTCCTTCAGCCACTCTGACCATGGGCATTTCCAAGGGAAGATGGTCCAAAGCACATAGACTTTCATAGAAGCCGGTCTGCATTTCAACATCTGGGAAATGAGAGCTGTCCTTTTGTCATTGCAAGCCTTTCAGGACATTCTCCCTTGAGGGACTATTGCTATTCACTTGGACAACATGTCAGTAGTCTGTTACATCAACAAACAAGGAGGAACACATTCATACCCTCTCTTCAGAGAGGCCATGAGGGTCTGGGAATGGCTGAGCTCTTCAAACCCCTATCTACTTGCAACACGTACTGGGGGAATCTAATGTGTTGACAGATGGGGCTCAGCAGGTCTAGTCTGATGCCTCATGAGAGTAGTCCCTCAATCAGTCTGTATTGAACAAGATATTAAACCATTGGGGTTTCCCCTGCTGTGACTTCTTTACATCCCCTTAAAACAACAAATTCAACAGTTTCTTCATTCTGATCCCCCCCTTTGGGGGGTTTCCCGAGGGATGCTGTTGTCCAAAATTGGCCTCTGGGACTCCTGTATGCCTATCCTCCAGTTTCCTATCACATACTCAAATCCACTGTGTTTGAGTGTTAAGATGTCCAACTAACATGTTCGGAAATCAGATCACCAAACACAAAAAACGTCAAAGTAAGCATTTCAATAAAGTCGAAATGTTGAAAATGTCGACTTTACTGAAATTGCTCACTTCTGCTCAACATTAAAAAAAAACACTTTTTACAGGGGGCAAGTCCCCCCAGCACCCCCCATGTGAGGAGCTGCACCCCCCTACTTATATATACAAACTCTGAGATTGCACTACAGTGATGAAAAGGGTACATTTTCTGATCCCCACTATAGTGTAATCTGCACCACAATGTAGAACCTTACAACAGCGAATGCTCACTATTGTAAGGTTAGACATTGTGGCAATCACATTTATGGTTATGCTAAATGAGTTTTGCACATATGTCAATTGCATGAAGTGCGATTGACTATGTGATAGTAAGCCTTATCCTCCTCTTCCTTTCATCCCAAGATTTCTCCAGTAAACCAAACGGTTGAAGTGCATGGTGATCCTCACTACCTCCTTTTGGCCTCATCAGGTGTGGTTCCCCTTACTCTGGTCTCATCTCAGACATCCTCCATGGATGCTGGAACACAAACTGGACCTCCTTTCTCACCCTAAGTTATGACACCACCCTGATCTCCCCACTCTCAAATTAACTGCATGGTTTCTCCAGTCCCTATGATTGCTAGAGCATCCAGGTTCTCCTCTCCAGTCAAAGCTATTGTCTTAGCCTCTCAGAAAGGTTCATAGGTGTGTACTAGGCTAATGGCCCTGGAACCTTTACAAGCCTAGCCCCCAAAAAATTGCCCAGGCACCACGCCACCCGATGTTAGTTCACAGTGCCCCTATCTAGTAGTGCAACTGAAATGATCCCTGGAGTGAATTTTGTCACCCATCCACTCGTCAAGATTTCTCTATGAGGGCCAGTGAAGTGCTCTGCTTGACATGAAGGAAAAGCCTATTCCAGAGTATGGGCAGTCTTTGGGAGATGAACCTGTCCCTCCAACATGTTCTGTTAATTGTTGTAGTGAGGGTGTGATCTCTGGAGGGTATGGCGTGGGGTGATTGGGATTTCTTTAGGTATTGCACTTCAAGTAGGCTTGGTCAGACATGGCTTTGTAAGTCAAGCAGAGAGCACCTCTAAGTAGATAATAAGAGACTGAGAACAGCTGAAGTTTCTTGAGTCTGTCCATGTAGAACATGTGCTTAAGGCCTAGAATCCTTTTTGTGAGGTACTTTTGTGGCCTCTCCAGCTGTTATAGGTGCCTGGTCAGGTACATGCCAAACTGGGCATTGTATTCGATGATTGGTCTAATGAGGGATGAGTAGAGAGGGATGATGACCTCTTTCTTTCTGGATGCAAAACCTTTGGTTATAAGATGTGCCACATAGAAGGACTTTCTGACCACAGTGGCAATGTGGTGGTCGAAGGTGAGGTGGCTGTCGACCTGGGTGCCCAGATCTCTTATGGCCCCTTCAGTATTCATTGGGCTCCCATCAACGTGGTAATTTGTGGGAACTGAATTTTTTCCAAAGGGGATGATAGCGCATTTTTTGGCGTTAAGTTTCAGGTCATGGTTCTGACACCAGTCATTGGTCTCAGAGAGGCCCTTTTATAGGATGTCTGCATCACCTGGGGAGTTGATAATGACTCTTAGCTTACAGTCATCAGTAAGCTTGGTCAGCCAGAGTCCTTCTGTGTTGACATAGCCTTCTGAGAAGTAGATACTAAACAGGAGAGGGAACAGGACCGAGCTCTGTGGGACTCCACTCGTGACTGATCAACAGTCTGACTTAGAATCTGCAACTCTCACTCTGTGGGTCCTCTCTGTGAGCCAATTTGCAACCCACCTAGTGATGGTAAGCATTGATGCCTAGTGTGGTGAGCTTATCAATGTTACCTGAGTGGGGAATGGTATCAAAGGCCTTGGTCAGGTCGAGGTAGGCTGTATGCACTGCCTTACCCTCATCCACAGCCTTGGTGACTGCCTTGAAGAAGTCAACCAGGTTCAGCAGGCAGGACCTCCCCTTGACAAAGCCAAACTGTGTGGAGTCAAGAGTTTGGAGATTACCTATATCTTTATTAAGCAGGTCCATGATGATGCTCTCCATAGCTTTGCATACCAGGCTTGTCAGGCTATTTGGGTGATAGTTCCCAGGGTCTGTAGTTGCTCCCCCATTTATGGAGCAGGAGGAACTATTAAGAAGGCTTACAAGAGTAAATGTAAAAGGTTTTCGATTTGGCAGGTCAGCAATCACATCGATCCCTTTTCAGCTCCAATTCCCTCTATTCTGTCATTTCTGGAATCTTTATATATGCAAGGTTCTAGTTTTGTGACCATTAAACTTCAGTTGGTGGCCATATCCAGTTTCCATTCAGGATTACCGTTGGGGTCTGTTGCTTCTGCTAGGCTATGTAAAACCTTCATGAAAGGTGTTTTTCTTCTGATGCCTCCTATCAAAGATCCTACTCCTTCATGGGATTTGACAAGCATTGAGTCAGAGTCATTTTGAACCAGCTAAGGATTGTGACTTGAAGTTTTTGTCATCTTCAGCAAAAAAGGTATCAGAGTTGCAAACTCTTTCTTTCAAGCATCCCTACATAATTTTTCTCAAGGATAGGGTTTCCTGTCACACTAATCTTTCTTCCATGTGGAAGGTGGCTACCTCTACCAGTGTAAATCAATATATTCAGTTACCAGTTTTCTTTCCTAACTATTCTAACAAAGGGGAATACCTTTTACATTCCTTAGATGTTCACAGCCAGCTCTGTTTCTACCTCCATAGGACAAAGCAGTTTAGAAAATCGGAGCAGTTATTTGTTTTTTTCTCCTAATCATAAGGGTTAAGCCGTTTCAAAAGTTCAGTAGCAAAGTGGATTACTAGCTGTATTTGTTTTGTTTATGAAAAGAATGTTTAGCAGTTTCCAGGTCCTCCAAAAGCTCATTTGACAAGGCCCATTGTTGCATCATCTAGGATTCCCACTAATGACATTTGTGCTGTAGCCTCTTGGTCTAACTCTCATACCTTTGTGACTCACTATAAATTGTGTCCAGGACCAGAATGTCATTTGCTTCATCAGTGCTCCGACATATCCTTCCTTGAGGCCACCCAAGAAACAATGTAGCTGGGGACTCTGACCCATGTGTGAAGCAGAATGAGAAGGATAACATCAGATTTATTAGTTATGTACATACCATAACTTGGATTCTGTATTATCCTCTTCTTCTTCTGCTTCACCTTCCTGCCCAACCATCCCCCTCCAACTTAGATTTGGTTCTAGAGGATCTAGCACAGCCTCCCTTGAAATTTTAGTTGCAGGTTGAGCTCTTGGTTGTCTTTTCTTTCTTAGTCTGCTTATTGGGGCAGAAAACTTGATCTGAAGAGGTTGGGCTAGAGGCAGAGGATTATGGATAGGGGAGGAGCTTGAGCCTGGATGCTAAAGTCTGTGGGAGGTGGCCAAGTTGAATCCAGGACCCATACGTGAAGCAAAATGAGAAGAGGACCGCACAGATACCAAGTTACGGTAAGTACATAACTAATAATTTCAGACAAATGGGTAGTGAAATTCATTCATAAAGGTTACAGATGACAGTGGAAGGAAATTGCTCCTTTCCAGGAAGACATTCCTCATCCTCCAGATTAGACTCTTTTGTTTCCACCTGTTTTTCTTCACATACTGCCCTAAGGAGTGATACAACCAGATCCACCCTCCTTCATGGGAAGGTGTTTTATTCAAGGATGTTCCTAGTGCCAAAGAAAGAAAGAAAATGGCTGGAGACCAGATCAGGATCTTTCCTTCCTAAACCTCTTTATGATAGTAGCCAAATTCAAAATTATGTTACTTCTCAACCTTTTACCTCTCGTTCTTGTTTCATGTTTCCAGGTATCACTGTGCTTAAAAGATTCATATTATTACATCCCTATTCATCCATACATCAGGCATTTTTTAAGGTTTTGTCTGTATCACATTATAAGTTTTCTGCCTAAGTCTTTGCACTATCCACTGCACGAAGAGTGCTCACAAAGTGTCTAGCTCCAGTTATAGCTCAATGCAGGCTACAGGATATCTACTTATTTCCATATTTAGATGACTTGCTTATCTGTACAGAGTCTTTTTCAAAGTGTCAGGAGTCTCTCTCTGTCTCTCTGTCTTAGGTGAGAGATTTCTTACACAAACTGTGATTCCAAGAGAACATTCAAAAATCTTTTTTGAGTCCCTTGCACAGGATTGTATTCCTGGGATGTCAACTAGACACTTCAGTTCAAAGAGCTTTTCTTTCATGGGAAAAAGATCTTTATTTGGATCTATTTCCTAAGGTTTTCCACTCAGACTTTGGTTTCTGTGAGGAAACACTTCAGGATTTTTGGTCTCATGGCACTTATAATTCCCATGATACCTCTGGCAAGACTCCACATGAGAAAGATGTAGTGGTTTCTGAAAGCTGTTTGGTCCCAGGATCAACACCCTTTAGCTTTCCAAATCGTACTGCTGGGGTTGGGGAGTAGTTTCTGGAGGAATAAAATTGCATGGAGTGTGGCACACCAAGAAAAGATGCAACCACATAAATATCAAGGAGATGCTTGACCTGATCAAGGCACTCAACCCTCGCTACCATCTTTGGTCCATGGGACCTCTTCAAGTAGTTACAGACAATGTTACAGTCATATGGTTCATCAACAAACAAGAGGGAACCAGGTTTTGCCCCCTTTACAAACTGGCCATGTTAGCTTGGAATATAACATCACAGCACAATCTACAGGCATCTTACATTCTGTCAGAGCAAAAATGTGTGACAGACAAGCTGAGCAGGACCAGGGCAGACCACCTTGAATGGAAACTAGATTGGGGGGGTCTTCTAAGATTTGATTCATGTGTGGGGACATCCTCAAGTAGTCGTCTTTGCCTCCTCTCTCAACAATCAACTGGCAAAAGTCTGTTCCAGAACTCCTTAAAAAAAGGCCAGCAAGACAGCTTGGGGGGGATTCAATAAAGTTTACACAGTGATTTTTACTGTGTCCACATCATGGTGCAATGTACACATGGCTGCAGAATATTTTAAATTCAGTAAGCACCATGTAGAGGCATGCACCCCACTGACACCAGTTAAACATTGTGGCATGCTAATCAACTGCATAAGCCACCAAATAGCATGCAAATGATCCAGGGAAAGAGGCTGGAGTGGCTCAACATGGTAGGAAGTAACCATGTAGGCTCCATGCTGGTTTTCTGTCTGTATTTGAAAATTTTTCAAATACAGCCACGAGACCATGCCTCTCAACCTCTTACTGCTAAAAATCCTGGACAAAGTCTGACAAAATGTGGGGTAAAAGGCACAAAAATAGGGACACATTTTAAATATTGCTCATATAAAATTAGAAAATTGCCATAAAGGTTTTTTGTTAACATGCATTTTCCAAAAGATATGAAGTCCGAAACTCAAATGCATGTCATTATTTGATGACTTCAGTCATCAGATCATCTCAGCATTTTGCCAGAAAATCACAAATTTTATGAGAAACAGGCCAAAAATGTCAGGCAAACATCTATCTGGAAAAACAGGCCAAAAATGTCAGGCAAACATCTATCTGGACAGTTGAGAGGTATGCATGGAACTGCACTACAGGGCATACTTCTCAACATCTTAGAGCAAGAAATCTGGAGAAAACCATCAATAACTGGGTGGAGAAAGGGCCAGAAATAGGGACACTTTTAAAATATTGCTCTTACAAACTTAAAAAAACAGCTAGAACACCAGCTTTGCAGACTGCAGCTTTGCTGCCACACCCCAAATGAACGGTACACATCTTAACTCATGCAGACCTCTCAACCTCTTAGGCCAAGACATCTGGACAAGCCATAAATGATGGGGGGAAAGGAGCTAGAAATAGGGACGTTTTTTAAATATTGCACTTACAAACTTAGAAAATTGAGAGAACAAAAGGTTTGCAGTAGCATCAGTTAACATACCGTAAGAAATCTGGGCACATTTTAAATACTGCTATTATTAACTTAGAAAGTTGCTAGAATAACAGGACTTGTGTTAGAATGCACTTTCGAAGGTTATAAAGTCTCAAACTCAAATGATATCTCATTGTTTAGGGACTTCAGTCCTTCCATCATGCCAGTGATCCCCCCTCCCCCCAAAAAAAAGCATGTTTATAAGGAACAGACCAAAAATATGAGCAAAGATTGTACATTCTGCAAAAATCTGTACAGTGGAGAGGTATGCTACAGCAAAGGCTCAAAATAAAAACAAATGTAATACCCTCCATTCTGTGTTCAATATTTGGCTCCCCTTTAGTTTCCCTAGCTACACATTTGCCTTTTTGTGTATATTCAGGGCTGCCAGCACAGTGAAGATGCAAATGAGGTCTGTACTCATTAGAATTGCTGAATCCCAATAAGCTGGATCAGTGTATGGATGTTCACATCATGTAGGCACTCCCTCTGTGTTTGTGTTTATGGGATGGAAACTGTGAATGCATACATCGGGTGGGTGTGTCAGGTTAGAGGTATAGAAACTGATTGCTTACATCATCAGCTAAGTATGTCAGGTTAGACTTACAAAATGTTACTTTAGGTCTGTCAAGTTTGAAAATGCAAGTAAGCAGTACACAATTCACATGCTCTGTTTCATTAACATCCAACTTCCTTTTCATTTGTTAGCAAATTGTATTTTGTCTGTCAGTTTTTAGTAGTATTCAGTTTAAAAGAAAAGAAATAGAAAAGGGAGAAATATCTGAAATGAGGAAAAGCAATCTGTGACATATACACAGTAGAAAATGTTAGTACACATGAGATATATCTACATAGGTCTGCATTTGAATAACACTCCAGTGCACTTTCAGAAAAAAGGATGAGTGCCTTATCCCTCTTTGCCACACAAACAATTTTGCACCAAAGAACTGACATCATTCTTCACACAACCAGCTACAACAGAATGTACAGTGATATCAAACCATGGAACTATTATTTTCATACATATATTATTATATTTTGACATAATTCCACTTAGTGATCACACAACCTGTTATGATCATCATTTGCATACTTACAGTTCTGTCTTACCGTTGTGTTTCATGGTCATTCATCAGTTATCTGTCTAGTACTCTGAGACATGCAGTCTGTAAGCCATGCTATATCATTGGCCTTAAAATGTGAGAGGATTTTAACTGGCAATAATATGATATGCATCTCGAACAAACTTCCCATTCACGTCAAGCAGAGAACTTCACTGGCCCAATTTAAGAGAAATCTTGACAAGTGGAAGTTCAACCCAGGCATCACTTCAGTGGCCTTGCTTGACAGGGGCACTGGGAACTAACTTTGGGGGGCATGATGCCAGGGAATCTTCTTGGGCTAGGCTTATATAAGCTCCAGGGCTATTAGCCTAGTACACACCTATGAACCTATTTTCCAACAATTGAAGGCCAGGTTGGATGGTGCAAACAAGCATAGACTGTTATTTTGGGGGTACGACTGTTCTGTTGAGGGGGAAAACAAAGCTGAGTTGCTGTTAAGGTACATACAAGCATAGACTGTTGTTTTGGTGTGAGCAAAGGTGAGTTGCTGTTATGGCAGAAATAAGAATATATTGCGGTTGTTACTCTCCTTGTTTTGCATCCTGTTTGTTTATTGATCATGTGAGGGTTGTGAAGTCAGAAACTGCAATGTGTATCATTACTTTCTAGCTTCTGTCTTCAGTGTTTTTCTAGTACAAATGTATAGTGCTAAACGGAGGTCATGCAGTGATCATCAGTACTTTCAAGAGGTATGACTGTGTGAATCTTTGATGCCTGAGGCCTACTATTTACTAATGTAATGAAACATACAAGTCTCTGCTGTCACATGTTACAGTAGCGTTTGTACAAATCTTCCACCTTTTACTTGCTTACCATAACAACTGATAAAATATAAGGATATGCCAAAATATTATTGAACAATACACTCCGGGTTCAGGACGTACCTTGTAAATGCAGCAGTTGCCACAGTGTTAGGCCGGGGCTGACTCTGATGCAAGCAGTACACAGACAATAGATGGGGAAATAAAGGTTGTGTGAGTTGCCTGGCATCAATGTTACTATATGTATGTGAGTAGGAGGAAGGTTTTAGGCTCTTAGGTGGTGAGTGAGTGTGCTGTGCATTGCCTCTTAGCCAATGCTATGTTTGCCTACACCCACAGCAGCTGGTGGTCCCCCCTCTGACTCCTCATCTGCCTGTGGCTATGGTGACCTTGGCATCAGTGGTGGTATGTGTGCCCCTTCCCCTTGCAAGTTCCTCCTGCATCTGTTTCTTCAGGATTATGTTGTGCAGCATGCCACATACTGTGAAGATTTCTATGCATTTCCTTAGATTGTACTGCAAGGCTCCCCCAGATGTATCTAGACACCAGAACAGTCACTTCAACAGGCCAAACACATGCATTATGAAATTTTTGGTTTGAGCATGTTCTTCATTATGGCTTTCTTCTGTGGGTGTGTGTGCATTTCTGATTTGTGTCATCAGCCATGGTTCCAGTGCATAGCCTGCATCCCTCAGTAGATGACACTGTCGGATGAACACATACAATTCGGGATAGATTATAGTCCCAGCATGTAGTTTGCATGCTGCTCGCACAGCCTTAGCTCCCTCCCATTCAGGAAACCCAAAAGGCTCACTGTGACACCACCACTAATGGACAGAACCCAGGGATACACTGTTTCCCCAGGAGGAAAATGTGACTTTTGCTCTAGTCCATGTAAGTTCCTGTGGGATCTTGTATATGTTTTACTCTGAGCTCTTCTCTTATTTGAGCCCCTCCACTAGCGTCCATTTCAGCAGTCCAATCTCTGCTCACTACCAACAACCTACCACTCTTTCTAAGTTACTAAACTCCACAAATACCGCAGGAGTGCTATCCTGCTCCCATATTCACTTTGGTAGAGATTTATATTTTTGAAATGTTGAACTAACTTATTTCTGTAAATGTACTCCAAAATAATTAGTCTAAATATCATTTTGAATGTATATTTACTTCTCAATATCAATAACTGTTTTCTATCACTACAACTACTCTGCAACAAATGCATTTCATCCTACATGCTTGCTTATACTCTACTTGAAGCGCTTGTTTTCTGTTAATGTATTTCTGCTCCCATTTTATTTTGTAACTATAGAAATCCTTACTTCTGCTAATGTTTAGCAAGTTACAGACTGAATGTAGAATGATTGTCCACTGCCACTACAGCTACTCTATATTCAAATGCATTTCTTAATATGTACTTGATTGTACTCTCAGAATGATGTACATTGAAATTAATGTTTATTATTCTTTATAGAACTTTATATGCTTGTTTGTTTATTGTCTATGGAGCTTTTCTCCCCGAGCCTCCACTGAAAATGGGCTCTTCTTGGCCCAGTGGACTTCCCCAGTCATCAAGCTGAAATAAATAAATAAATATTCCCCCCTAGCAAACATTTGGTACAGTTGGGAGGTGTACCAGATATGATAATCATGGTAGGTGCCAGGGTTGCCAGCACACATGTTCAAGATGATTGCCTTGGCATTATACATGGCTTGGCAGTTGATAGAGTGGTAGCCCACTCTGTTAATGTAGACCCTATTCTGTTCCTCAGGTGATGCCTTCATTTCTACATTCATGCAATCTCTGGCACCCAGTACTGCAGGGTAGTGCACTACCTGCTACAACGGTTGCATTTTTCTGGCCTTCTACTCAGAACTGTGGGACAAATATATCTGCTTAGAGGCATGTAGGAGCATAGCATCCAGGAATTGCTTGAAGATCCTGGATGTTGATGCCTGTGACACCCCCAGCATGTCTCATCTTGGTCTCTGAAAGGTACCTGTAGCTAATATTCTAAGGGCTATACATATCTTAGTCTCCACTGTGATGAGTTCCCCTCGGATAGTTCTGGCTGGAGTTGAGCGCACCAGAGGTTGCGGAGTTCCTGTAGTATGTCCCTGTCCACCCTCTAGTGCTCTACAATTTCCATGTCATGTAGGCTGTGATAAGTTAAATGTGGCCTGAAAACTCTTCTTTTCAGCCTAGGCCTATTGGCAGCAGAAATACCATTGGCTTCAGCCTCTAGCACATACAAATGGATTAAAGCAGCAGCAGTAGCCCAAACCATTCTGTCTGTGTAGATTTTCTGTGTCTGCACTCCAAAATATTTGACATCCATAGGAAAAACCAGCATGGAGTATACATGGATGCTTTATAGCTTGTTGAATAACTCCACCATGTTGGATTGGTTAATTAACATGTAATTCAGCTGTTTATGCTGTAATTGGCATCTATGAAACACAGACAAAGACAGATGCAATCCGTCAATAATCTACACCATTATAAAAAGACAAACATGTAGCTAGCCATACTGATGGTGAGGAGAGTTGTATATGTTTGGAGGACTGCAAAAATGATTTTTCTTTAGGATATGTCTGTACAGAGAAGTATTGAACTGCAGCAGGTATGATCCCCTTTTGTCACCTACATATTACCTATGCTGGAAGGTATTTAAGAATAGTGTGAAGCAAAGGATTTTAAACTTTTATCTGTCTGCACTAGCTTGAAGGGTACTGATGGCATGGGCTTGTATGTCAAGACATTTCAGAGGTACACGTGATTGACAATACATGAAATTGGAATGCTAAATATGTACAACAGTGTCAGGGATAGGTCCTTTGATATTAGCACTATTAGCATTTCAAAGACGTTTTGTTAACAAAATAGGTCATTTGCCTGTTTTTTTGTGGGGGGGGGGGGGCAAGGATGAGTTGCTATTATGGCACAGCCAAGAATGAACTGGTCTTTTGAGGCGGGCAAAGGTGACTTTCGGTTCTGGCACAAACAAGGAAATGTTGCTGTTGTTAGTCTGCTTATTTTGCATCCTGTTTGTTAGTATTTCACATTTCTGGACTGTTTTATGTTTCTCCACTTGGTATTACTGACTGGATAACTTTTCTGTTTTATCTGGAAACAGTTATTTTGTAGTTATTTGATACTTATGTGTATTATACTTCTGCTGTCATTTAGGACACCTATAAGTGTATCACTCAGTCGTGTCAGTATAGGGAGCCCCCCCCCCACCTTCACTGATAATGAAAATCAAGTCATAGTCAATGGAGTCTGGAGTGCCACACAGGTTACACAAAATGTTATTCAAGAGACTCTGGTAAAGCCAATGTACGTGTTTTGCATGGGCAAAAGCTGTGCTGCACTAGGGGTTTCACTCCTCACACACCTTTACTTATATATGCTAGCTTTATTTAGACACAACATTCATTCCGGGTAATAGAGAAACTGTCTTTTATTATCATCGCAAGTTACTCAAAAAAGTGATCCCACTGCACCAATGTAAACAACAAAGAAAAAACAGAACTCAAAATTAATAAAATAATCCGATCACCTACAGCATCCACAAATAAAAACATACCATGTTTCAAAAAAAAAGAAATCACTGAAAAATAGCAAAATCCTGACAAAAATTATTCAAACATCCTCAGTGAGATGTATGTATATATAAATAAATGAAAAAAAAAAACACCTAAATATTAAATAAATAAGTAAAAATTCCAAAATCCAAGCATCAGCAGAAAAACAGGTATAATAATGAAGCTGTCCAGTTAAAAACATACATTTATTGGAACAACAGATAGTAAGGTAAGCGCTTTCACAACTAAAATTGCTTCCTCAGACCTCACAAATACAAATACATCACTTCCTTTTAAACATCACAAGATTCAAAATAGCCAATAGTCATATTGCATAATTTAAAGACATATCCAAATAAAATGCATCAACTGCATGTTCAAATACATACTAGAATAATGCTAAAATATACTGACAAAAAAATAAAATAGGAGTAATAATAAAAAAAAAACAAAAATTAATAAAAATCTTATAGTGAGGCTCAACGCAGCCTAATGTTTCCTCAGGCTCCTGCCCCTCAGTCTTGCCGTGATGGCTATATGATCATTTAATCCTTTCCCTTGATGTGCTTTCAACTTAATAATCCATCTCAACTCCTTATTTTAAGTTCTGTTAGAGATGTCACCTAACCTTATTTTAAGTTCTGTTAGAGATGTCACCTAACCTATCACCTAGTGGAACTAGTTCCAATACATTATATTTAAACTGATGTGCTTCACCCATTGTCAGAGTATGTTTCGCTATAGCACTATAGGTATGCCCCCTCTTGTAACAGTAGAGATGGTCTCTAATGCATTCATGTAGTCTCCTGTTGGTTTTTCCAACATAGAATGATGAACAGCATATACATCTAGCCAAATATACAAGATTACAATCAGCTCCCAAATGTAAAATGTAAGTTTTCTTGTGTCTGGATGCTGAAACTCATTACCCTCAAAAATATGTTCACAGAAATTACAATGTCCGCAATTAACTGTGCTCTGTATTGTTGGCATATTGGGAGCTTGATTCAAAGTACGATAGCAAAGCCTGCGTTTAAGATTCCTCATGTTCTTATACTGTACACTGGGCTGTTTGCCCACTACTCCAGCAATCTGGACATCAGTCTGAAGTTTTTGCCAGTTCTTTCTTAGGATATTCATTATTGCCCCATTGTCTCTTGTATAGGCAAAAATAAATGGAACTTGATTATTCATCATGGTAGAGGCTTTATTGTACCTAGTGGGTTTTGAGAAGTATGGTCTAGCTCTAGTAGTCTGCATGGCTGTTACATCCATGCCTATCTTGTGGATCTCATCTACCCCATACCCTCTCTTGGTGAAGTCATTCTTCAGCCTATCAACCTCTAAGTGCCAGTTATCACCCCTATCAGTTAGCCTGGAGCAGCGCATCGCCTGCGTCTTTATGATATTTTCAAATATGTGATGTTTAAAAGGAAGTGATGTATTTGTATTTGTGAGGTCTGAGGAAGCAATTTTAGTTGTGAAAACGCTTACCTTACTATCTGTTGTTCCAATAAATGTATGTTTTTAAACGGACAGCTTCATTATTATACCTGCTTTTCTGCTGACGCTTGGATTTTGGAATTTTTATTTATATATAAATAAATATACACACACACACACACATGCAAAAAACATCTTGTCTCTCTCCTCCTACCCCACCCCCACAACTAAAATGTCAATATGAATAAAGCAAAACAGATATTCAGTCATACTGCAACAACTCAATCAAGAAGCAGGGGAAATAAGCTTTCAGTCATTCAGAAATACCATCTCAACTCTTTCAAGCTGATAAAATACAGTATGACAGAGCAGACCTCTTTAAAGTGTAGGGTAGACATTAACTCTGTTCTTCGTATGTCAACTACTATAAAGTGAATGATCAAGGTTTCTTGATATTATGCTATTGACATGTTCATTGTCACTGTTTTTATTTATTCATTTATGTATATATGCATGTCCTTATTGATTTATGTATCTTTGTTTACTGCGATAGCCCAACTGGATCATGCTAGACCCCTTTTCAGTGAATTCCTGAAGAGAAAAGCTCCAGAAAAAATAAAATGAAACATATGTTACATAAAAAATATTAGAAGTAGAAATAAAATATATACATACAAATTAATTTAATGAAGTATGGGGTGTTTATAACATTTACAAATAAAGTAAGGAGTTTTGTTAAAAGAATATTGAAACCTAGTGTTGTGAAATCATTAGCACTGTGTAGTTCATAAGTTCATAGGTTCATAGATTAGTACTAAGCTAACTGCCCTTGCGAGCCATTTTCAGCCTAGCCAATTATCCCTTGTGAGACTCAAACCCCACACCTTCTGCTTGTAAGGCAAACAGCTTAACCATTAGGCCACTCTCCCAACCCTCAGTTCAAAACTGAGCTTGTATTTTCATAAGTATTTCTGTTGCACCTTATATCTTATTTAAATATATATTTTCAACTCAGATTGGTTAATATAGCAAGAGTATACATTCTTTGATATAGTCAATTCTCTTCAGAGTTGAGAATATGAACTTACTTTTGATTCTCACAATAAATGTGACAGATTTAGAAAATACACAAGCTCATTTTATGGCACTGGCTTAACTAAATATTGTGTCAAAAGTGTAACTTGACAAACTACAGTATAACCTGATCATCCTGCCCAATAACATTCATTACTTTTGCTAAAGTGCAACTTTTACTAATTTTGCCTATTTGTTGATATGGTTCCTTTGTTCAGTATGGTATAAAAATATATGTATTTTAGCTCAGTCATGCATCTGTTAGATGTCCAGCGAATTTCATGTCACTCAGAAAAAAATATCCTTTATACTCAACATTTTGTTCTGCAGTCGTAGTTTATTTTAAAAGGTATGGAAATTATGAAATGCAGTACAAATTCTGAAGGATATCTTCAGTGGCCTTTTCAAACTCATGACAGTGAACATAGACAATCCCTTAATGGGTTTTTACATACACCTTGAGAAAAATCTGACTATTTACCTTTTGGAGAAGTAGCCAACCTTGACAGTTTTGGAAAAGCAGGGATGTTTTTCATATGGATCACTGTTGCAGTAGGGTAAGCTATATTGATTATCTCCTACTAAGGATATAACGGCCAACTAGCTTTCAAAGCTAACAAGGGCATTCTTTGTGCCTAAACCATTAGCTTTGGCTGAGCTGACTAAAAGACAGGTATGGTTGCCACCCCCTTCAGATTTTTCCTGCCACTGAAGAGTGCACCCTTGTGTGGGCTTCTGAGGATAAGCAGTTGGCTAGCGCTGTTCCATTGCTGAGCAGATAAGTTCCCTCCAAGGAAAAACCTTCCACTTTACTTGTTATGACAGACAACTTAATTTTCCTCTGGGAAAAGTGCTTTTAATAACTGTCATGTGACTTTTGTTCCATTTTAAATTAGAATGCTACTTTTTTACTTTATGGGAAAAGCTATTAAAGCTACTTTAAAACTATATTTTCTGTGGTAAAAGTGTTATTTTACTTTTGGAGGTTGGGGTAAGAATGTAAAGTGTTTTTTACAGTGTTTTAAGGCGGAAAAGTTACTTGTTTTACAACATATCTCAAAAAGCTCAGTAAACCATGGGACATAAAATATCTAATATATTAAACAGCAAAATGAGCAGGTACAGCACAGCTAACTATTTTTTGCAAAGTAACTTCCTTAGGCTATAAAAAGAACTTAACTACAAATTACAAATACTTAATAAAAACATGTACATAAAAAATCCCTAAATGGTAATGTTTCAGCCCTCTTTCCTGTAAAATTGGTTTCAAAGAAAAAACATTAAGTCCAGGACGTTTCAGTTTCCAACTCAGTAATCTATTTAAGTTCAACCACTTCTCTCTGATTCATAAGGTCACCGGCCCTAGGTGTTCCTCCTCACCTTCTTTGTCTGCCTCTGCCCCTGCTCCACATGTGGAAGCTATCCTTCTGAAAATTAAGTGTGTCAAGTAGGGCTGGCAATTCAGGAAAATCTGTATGATTGCTAGTGTTTATTTTAGTAGGTACCATACTCATTGTGTTAATCAGTGACTTAGGAGTTACTCCAGACACTTCACTGGTGTTCTTGCAAGATTTTTGGATTCTTTATTTTGGTCAAGAGAAGCTATTTCCTTTGTTAAAATCTTTCCAGTCTCTTAAACTTTTATTTTTTTCATTGCTATGATACATTTTTCTTGAATATGTACATTATCCAAACACTCATAGTGTTTGGCCTTTTATCAAAGTGTGACATATTTTAACATTTTTATTCTTTTCATTCTGGTTCTGTTCTTTATGTACTGGTTTGGCATCTTCATCCCAGCTGTGCTGTTGTTTTTTACTCTTTTGGACATATTTTAAAGTTTGTCATCCAATAGACTTATCTCACAACAAGTATGCTTCAATTTCAAAAAACAAATTGTTCATTAATATCCTATAGTCTGCACATAATTTCTGGTTCAACTCTTGCCATTTCTTCAGTGAAACTCAATATTGGTCACTATAAGTAGGCATCTTTAACATTTGCTGACCCATAGGAACTATCTTGAGTCAAAAGTACACATCAAAGGTTAATCTTTGCTACTGCTGTTTTTAATATATAAATAACTTTCATACTCAGTCAGCAAATCAGTAATGTCAGTGTTTTTTTTTTTTAGATTGCAGATGTACAATGAGAGCATCAGTAAAATTTAAAAGAGGATTAACATTAACTTCCAATGTGTATCTCCCAGAATTATTCATTTCAGGAAATAATGGTGGTTTATAATCAAGTTCAGGCAGCACAGTTTGCGACATGGTGTTTCGTTCTTGGTAATAACAAGAAAATATGTTGAAATGGGAGTATCACAAAATAAAGTATAAAGCTTCTCCAAGTAAATATTAATCATATCAAAAAGCTCAGTACACCATTACAAATAAATAAAATATTTAATATTTATATAGAAAGCTAAATAAACAAATACAGCACAACTTACTTTTTCACAAAGTAGATTCCTTAGGTTCTATAAATTTCTACATAATAAAAAACATTTACATAAAATGTCCCATAAATGCTAATGTTTTAATCTTCTTTCCTTTAAAATTGGTTTCAAAGAAAAAAACATCAAGTCTGGAATGTTTACCAAATTCCAACTCAATAATTTATTCAGTTTAAACTATTTCTGTCTAATTCCTAAAGTCACCACCCCTAAGATTAATTTGTATGAATTCTAAAACAACTAGCTACACAGAGTAGCATGCATCCTAAGCATGTTTTTAAAAATATTATGAAAGTTCAACAGCTTAGGGCAGTTAGGCTTACAACTGAGAATAAAGATTTAAGCATAGTATTAGATGATTTTTGTGATGATTTTATTACAAATGGTTACAATAGTCATTTTTTTGTTTGATATTAAAATACAAGTATTATCAAGATTGGAAGATAAGGCAAGGTTGCATTTCAATGCAAGGAGAGAGAGGGAAAGCTTAATCTAATAAGGTTAACAATTTATTTGTTTCTATAATTTATAGAAGGGAATGTGAATTTTATTTGTGACACCACCAGAAGGAATTGGGGTATATTAAATATGGATGCTAAATAAGGAATATAGTAGGGAATATGAATAAATTTGCTCAAGTTAATACTAAAAATCTTAAGAGGAGGTTAGGTTATAAAAAAGTCTTATACATTTTTAAGAAAAGAACATACCTTTATAGTGATTGTTCTGTGTGTACTTGTATAAATAACACTAACGCCCACATTTGTTTTCCAGTAACATGATGACTGTACTACTAAACATGTAGCATATTTAGCAAAGTGTCATCAGTGCCATGCCTTTGATGTAGAGAAAACTAACCACTCACTTAAAAAATGGCTTTAGGGACATATGTTTGATATAAGTAAGAAAAAGAATACCAACACTCTAGCCTAACATGTAATTGAAAAAGGTGAAGGACATACTTTTAAGTTTCAAGTTTTAGAATTAATACATATTAATCTTGAGGGTTGTAACTTGGACTTTTTTCTTTGAAATCAATTTTAAAGAAAAAAGATTTGGAACACTGTCATACAAGGAGTGTTTTATTTAAATGTTTTCATTATGTATTTAAATTTTATCAGTTACTTGTCACATGACCATTATGGTTCTTGAAAAAAGCTTTTTAACAAGTTCTTTTTAGAGCATGAGGAAGCTACTTTATCAAAATACATATGGGCAGCCACAGTGGTGCAGCGGTTAACGTTGCCGCCTCACAGCAAGAGGTTCTCCATTTTGATCCTCAGCTGGGGTGCCTTCTGTGCGGAGTCTGCATGTCCTCCCTGTGGTCACATGGGTTTCCTCTGGGTTCTCCGGTTTCCACAGATACAGGTGGACTGGACACTCTAAATTGGCCATAGGTGTGTGTGTGTGTGTGTGTGTGCCTTCTGTGGAAGGTTGGGCACCGGGCTGGCAACTCGACATCATAAAAACTCCACTGCCAATCATAAGCGGACAGGTGATCCACAGTGGCTACCCCTAACCGGGAAAAAGCCAAAAAGAAGAAGCTGTTTTATGTATAAATAGTTTATATATTTGTGACTCCCCTGCACTGGCCCAGTAAATCAAGGAGTCTCAGTCCTCACCACTGGTAACAGTGAGGGATGTACACAATGGGAGGATGACAAGTGCATACATAGTAAAGTACAATTTCCTTTAAGAGCAGACAGAGATCACAGTCAGTCTGGGGCTGGTTTTCCCTCTTTCTGGAGATCCCCAGTAAGACTCCCCACTAGCACAGCTATAGGGTTAAGATCTCAGCTGAGGGGTCAAGCAAAAATCTCCAGCACTTTCTCTGTCCAACCAGTGCTTCATGTCCCTGCCCAAGTAGCTGACACACACATACTTTGAGGTTTGATTTATCAACAAAACACACACACACACACGCAGACACATGCACACACACACACACACGCGCGCGTGCGCACACACACACACACACACACACACACACACAGACACACACACCTGGGGAAGGCTGGCACAGGTTTACTAGCTATGTCACCTTCTGCCCAGACTATAAGATAGTTATCACTGTCAGCAGCCCCTACTTATCAGCTACGTAAAGGCCCTTACAAAGCGTGACCAATCCTAATGTGTAATGTTAGTATTATCCAAATGGTACATGTGACCAAGACTAAGGCTATTTAGGAGTGGCCTGTACAGTATCACCAAATACATATGCAAGTACTCTAAGAGCTTAAATATCTCTAACAAACCAGCCACAATTAAAAGGTTTAAATATATTTAATAATAAATAAAATTACTGTACCCTAGACTGACTTACAGAGCAAGGCAGATGCAGACGTGCTGAATGGATGTTTCTAGGTCCAAGACAAGATACAAAATGCACAGTCTTTCTCTGAGAGAGTTCATAAATTACTGTCAAACAGAACTGCTGGGTCAACTTGGATGGCATCACTCTTTACTTGCCTTCAGTTCCCAGGCTAACAGACACCAACATAATGTTATCTCTGTGTGAGAAGTATACATCTCTCAGATATGTAGCTGCTAGGAAGCAGTAAAACTTTACATTTTAAACCTAGTAATTAAAATTACTTTCAAGACAATAGAAAAACTTCTAGCTCTAGACATTGTGTCTGTTTGCTGCATTGAAACTGAGAGATAATACAACTTATTTTTTTTAAGTTTTGCAAGTTAACTCTGTATGTTCCAGCTCCTACTATTAAAACATACATTTGCACAGGTATATAGTTTATAAACATTTCTGTTCTTTTCCATTAGGTATACTGTGGTTACATTCTTGAAGCTCAGCACATAACATACAGTTCTGTATAAATCATAACAATATTCACAAATGACACAGAATTATTTACAAAGTTCCAGATAGCTGGGCTGGCAGTATCATAATATTTTCCATAGTATACTAAACTTTTTGAGACAACAGGTATTACTTGAAGAAACATTTTGCTTTATTTTGTGATACTCCAATTTGGATGCATTTTATTGCAACATACATCATTTACCAATTATTGCTGCAGAGAAGCAGACATCTTTTTCATCTTAACCATGGAACACTTCACTGGTTCCTCATCTGTTCCTTCTTCCAGCCACAAAAAGAAGAAAGTTGTTAAATGGCCTTTGCCACTTCAGCAAGCTACTAAAGAGTCTCAGCTACAGGAGTGGGTGACTCTACTGTGGCCAAATATGATTTCTCAGACCATTCATTTTTTTTTTCATTTCACAAAACTGTAATATTTATATTTCCAAGTTGTCATCTTTGCTGCTCATCTTATTGGGGGGTTTGTTGTAGTCACTCATCTTTTTCCCTGGGTCCTGCTGGTGTAGTCCCTGCAGCTACCATGAACTTGTAGTTAGACATGTCATCTGTAGCTTTTAGACTGCCCTTGGTGGGCAATGGAAAGCCACTATTGTCAGTTCTGGTAGATAGATCTGACAAACCCACTTTGCTTAGCAAGAAATGTGTGCCCATCCCAAGAGAGAGGAAGGTCATGTTCAAAGTTTGTCTGTTTATTCAGAAATTCCTGTTAAAAAGAAACAAAAACTTACACATGTCTTTTCCTGTCTCATTTACAATGGACATGAGTAATTTACTAGGCTTGGCTCAGGGTTAGTTCAGGCTTTTGATCCTTCTTGCATGACTGCTTATGACAAAAGAAAAATGGATTTTTTTATTTTTGAAGAGATTTGAGTTTGAACCCTAAAATGATTGTGAATAGAAAGATTGTGTTGCTCCCACAGATGTTTGACTCAGATTCTGAGGAAAGTGTGGCTTTGGCCAGTGCTTTTCAAGTTTTCACTTTCTCTGAAACTATTTCTCAAACTAATCAGTTGATGTGATGTTGTTCTATCTCGCCGTTCATTCTTTCAGATGGGTTCGGAGCCAATCCTCAGCTCCGAGTCAGCCTACGACAAAGCTTGAGGTCTTCAGACAGCTCAAGGCCAAGTCCCTATCCCATGATGCACCTAGAGTTACCTCAGATCTAGTTTGCTGTTACAACAGATCGGAGGTTTCCTAGCACAGCTTGGACCAGTATAGCTTTTTTCTAAAAAAATTCAAAAATTTGTCTTACATTTTCATAGTTAGTGATAGTTATTCTTAGTTATAACCTTAGATATTAATAGCTTGATAGTTGATGGTTTTTATTCTCCCTTTGGCCTTCATTTTTTTATAGGCCTTTAGTATTCCCTTTACCCTTTGGTGTGCCTTTTAAAAAAATATTAGCATAGTGTTATATAGCTTTCTAGAGTTTAATAAGCTTATATAAATGATAGAGTGTGTGTGTGTGTGTGTGTGTGTGTGTGTGTGTGTGTGTGTGTGTGTGTGTGTGTGTGTGTGTGTGTGTGTGTGTGTGTGTAATTAGATATACATATAGTTAAACTACATTTATACCTTTTCAGCCAATTTGCTTTGTTTAAGGGCTAATTTTTGTACTTTGAGATTGCTAAAGTTTCTTTGTGCGCATTCTTCTCTGATACTACAGCTTGCTGGTGTATAGTTTGATATTTTTTGGTACTGTAGCATTTAACATGGCTGACCAAGAAAACATCCCAAGTCTGGGTTTAAGAAATGTCCAAAGTGTGGGCAAAAGATGTCAGTGACAGATGGTCACATAAATTGCGTTTACTGTCTCGGAGCCTTGCACTTGCAAGAGAGCTGCTCCATTTGCCATTCTTTTCCTAGCAGAGTTTTACATGAGAGAAAATGAAAACTCATTGATAGAGGACTTTTGAAACCCAAGTCTTCAAAGTCTTCTAAGGCTTCTTCCACAAAAAACATCAACGTTGGCTCCACGGCCTTCGGAGCCGAGCATTTTGTCTTTTTGGAGCCGTTCCCCAGTCCAGGAACTGGTCTTCGAAGTATTAAAGTTTCCCATACTCCAGTTGTTTACCAATCTGCATTCATTCATCTCGGTCCTCGAGCAGTCTATCTGATTTGGATGTGGATCTTGTGGTGCAGAACTTGTGTTTGCTAAATTTTTATCGACACCTACCCAAGTGGTTTCGGAACTGAAGACTGTTATGCCATTGACTTCTTTTCCTCCTCCGAGTCATACTGGTCCTTTGGTGCCAGAGGAGTTGGACCTGATGATTGTTGAGCCTTCGGTGCCAATTCCTGCTCCAGTGTCATTGGTTCTGTTTATGTGGACTTCCTCGGCTACTATCGAGGAGTCTAGAAGCCGACATTCTCCGATCGGGTCCAGGGAGGATAGTCGGACTGACCTGTCAGTTCCGACTTTGCCTCTCGGGGTCTCAGCTCGGATGAGTTTGGTTCCTACCTCTGGTTCAGAGTCCACTGTTCCGGTGCCAAAGGAATCGGTTGTTTCTTCAGATCCAGAGGTCCCTTCTCATCGGAGCAACGGTGCCTTTGACGCCATGAGGAGAGTGATGTCCCCCAAGACATCTACAACTTCAGGTACAACTACCTCCTCCCCAAAAGTGCCTGTGTCCACTTCTGCCTCACAAATCCCTTTGAAGCATAGAGACCCTGAGCCTCAGAAAGCCTCACTGGGTGGCCCCTGCTCTTCTCAGACCTCAGCAGAAATTCCCACTGATGAGGTTCCCAGGAAGAGAACTTGCAAGAGGAAGCACCTAGACTCCTTGCAGGAGTCTCTCACGTCTGATATCGACTTAGCTGAATCAGAAGGGCCCCACGGTCCCCCTCTGAAGATATCTCATTTGCAGATATATTATAAATCCTTAAACAGAGGGGTGGCTGGAAGTCCACAAACCCTACTGAAGATGAGTCGGTTCTCAGAAGGCTTTCAGGTCTTAACCCTCCACCTCTTGGGTGTCTCCGCCCTTCGATAAGCTCATGAAGCTGGTCTCACGAAGGGCGCAAGAGTCTCCGAACACAATGGAGCCTGTCCCTAGGAGGCCCAATAAATTTATTTCTGCCCCTCAGGATAAGTCCTTTCTCACTAAGGCAGTGCCAGTTGATACCATGGTGGTGGTGGTGGCAGACACCAAAAAGGAAATGTCAGAAACTTCTTCCTCTATTCATCCTCCTAACAGAGACTCTAGGATCATGGATAGATACAGGAAGCACATGTACAGTTCAGGAACTTTTGCCATGAGTTCACTGAACTCTCTCACACATTTTACGAGAATGCAAAGAGACCTCCTAAAACAGCTTGGAGATGCTCTTCAGGGTACGGTAGCTGCAGGAGCTTCAGATAAAGTCGCCTCCCAGCTTGCTACCCTCAGTTCCGTAGTGAACTCGTCCATGCGTCTTATTTCATATGCAGCTGATGGAACGAGTAGGGCAGCGGGTACAGGAATTGCTTTCAGCAGGCACTCCTGGATGCGCTTGTGTTCCTTCGAGGAGCCCTTTAAGTCATCCTTTGTCAACACCTCTTTTGATGGCTTGTCCCTTTTTGGGCCCAAAGTTAAGGAAACTTTGACCAGTTGTGAGCAGGAAGGAACAACTCTGTCTGCCGTCGGAGTCCATTTTTCCACCCCTACTAGACCCTACCCCAAGGGTCAAAAGGGAGGAAAGACATGGTTCCAAAAAGCCCATGGAACCTTTCTGGACACACATGGTGAACCCCCCTCCAGGGGCAGAGGAGGGGGCAATAATTTAAGACGCCACCCTCGTGTTAGAGGGGGTCTGCAAAACTGGGGCGACAGAGACCAGTTCTTTGGGAAGCCCCATCAGTGCTCCTGAAAGAAGGCCTGACTGTCCTGCTCTTGAGGCAGTTGGGGGTCACTTATCTTTGTATCCAGACACCTGGCTCAAAATAAATGACAACTGGGTACAAAGTATAGTTTCCAGAGGATATGTTATTCCCTTCGCCACTCCCCCTCTATTGACAACAAAAATCCGGTACGTTCCACCCAATTACAGGGAACAAGCAACAGTAGAGGTCCAAACGTTGCTATGAAAAAGAGTCATCCAACCAGTCCCAGCAGACGAGACAGGATCCAAAACTTACTCAAGATTCTTTTTAGTTCCAAAAAAGACAGGGGACTAGAGACCTATTTTGAACACCAGCAGACTAAACAGATTTGTCAAGAAAGAGAATTTCCAGATGGTCACACTTCAGTCGATACTTCCCTTCTTAGGGAAAGACAATTGGATGTGCTCGATAGATCTACAGGATGCATACTACCATATAAAAATGGTCAGATCATCCAGGGATAATCTGCACTTCTGGCTGGGAGCCAATCATTACCAGTTTTGAGCCCTGTCCTTTGGTCTCACTACAGCCCCTAGAGTGTTCACCAAATGTATGGCGGTGGTCATGGCTCACCTGAGGCATTTAGGATTCCAGGTGTTTCCATACGTAGATGATTGGCTCCTTACCGCTACCACCAGGCATCAGCTAATACAAGCCAGGGACACCACTATTATTCTGTGCAATCATCGGGGCATTACCATAAATTCAGAAAAATCTGCCTTGTCACCATCGCAACATATTGTTTAAAACTTCCAGCAGAAAGAGTTTTACTACTTCATCAGCAAGTCCAGAACATCATATCCAGAGACAAGGCTCCAGCACCAGAAGTGCTAAAGTAGTTAGGCATGATGGCAGCTGCAATAATAGTGATATGCACATGCGGATTCTACAATGGCTGCTATTCACTCAATGGTCTTATCAAGAGCTCCCAATGTCTCATCTCATAATTGTGACAAACACATGCAAAAAGGATCTTTGTTGGTGGTTGACCTCTCTTCAAGTAACGATAGGTCATCCTTTTATCCTACCCTCACCAGCGGCAGTGGCCACAGTGACCAAGGACACTTCCCTGATAGGGTGGGGGGGCATTTTCAGGGAAGAACAGCCCAAGGCACATGGACCAAACAAGAGACACATCTGCATATCAATGTCCCGGAGATGAGAGCGGTATTTTTGAGTTGCAGTACTTTCAGGACTCTCTCCCTCTGGGGACAATTGTGATTCAGATGAACAACATGTCCGTGATCTGGTACTTGAACAAACAAGTTGGAACAGGTCCTATCCCCTTTGTCGTGAGGCCCTAAGAGTATGGCAGTGAGCTACATCCACCCAGTGCTTTTTGATAGCAATGCACATCCCAGGGAAATCCAACATGATTGCAGACAAACTGAGCAGGGCAATTTTGTTGCCTCATGAGTGGTCCCTCAAAAAAGAGATAGCGGAGAGAATATTTCACAGGTGGGGCCAGCCTTGCTGTGACCTTTTTGCTTCCCACATGAACACAAAATGAAGAAGCTACCTTGACCTGATTCCCCCTCTGGGAGATTTCCCAAGGTACGCACTCATAAACGATTGGCCTCCGGGTCTCCTCTATGCATTCCCACCAATTCCCTTGATACCTAAAGTACTACAGAAAACAAAAGCCCTGAGAAGGACCATCATTCTAATAGCCCCTCATTGGCCTCGTCAGATTTTGTTCCCCTTCCTTTGACTTCATCTGTTGGAAGAGCCTTGGATTCTGGATGCATTTCCAGACCTTCTGACGCATTCGTTGGGGGCTCTTCATCCCTCTCTTCAGTCCCTAAAATTGACAACTTGGCTGCTCCAATTCCCAGCATAGCCAGGTTCCATAACCTTTCAAATGAAATGCAGGATATTTTAATATCTTTTCATAAATCCTCTACTAGGAAGTTATACCTTAGCAAATGGAGAATATTTTCTATATGGGCTTCTCAGAATAACATTGATCCCGACCAAGCCCCCATTTCCTCTATATTAGAATTTTTGACTATGCTTTTCAATAAAGGAGCTGAGGCAGTTGCAGTTCGGGTACAACTTGCTGCCATCTCTAATTTTCACCTTGGCTTTGAAGGATTGAACATAATGTCACGCAAACTATCCAAAGCCTTTCTCAAAGGGACCTTCCACCTCAAACCACCTGTGAAATCCCCTTATACCCCATGGAACCTAAATTTTATGCTTTCATGCATTATTCTCTCACTTTTTGAGCCAGCTTCCTCATTTGATTTGAAATTTTTGTCTGGAAGACTATCTTTTTAGTAGCCATCACGTCTGCCCATAGAGTATCAGAGCTACAGGCCTTGTCCATAAAGCCTCCATATTTGATTTTTCATGCTGACAGTGTGTCCCTGTGAACGTATCCTTCATTTTTACCTAAACTTTGTACTGAAGCTAACCTTAACCAAATCATAGATTTACCAGTGTTCTTCCCCAAACACACCAACAACTTAGAGTATATCCTGCACAAGCTTGATGTTCATAGATAGCTCAGATTTTACCTGGATGGAGTAAAAGGGTTCAGAAAATCAGAACAACTTTTTTTTTTCATTTTCAGATTCTAGGAAAGGTGTGCCAGTGGCAAAAACAATACTATCTAAATGGTTATCTGATTGCATCACCTTCACTTATTCAGATGCTAATTTACCTTTACAACAAAAAATTAAGGCTCATTCTACCAGAGCAGTGTCCACATCTTCTGTTTTTTCTGCTAGGCTTCCTATAGACAACATTTGTGCAGCAGCCACTTGATCAAGACCTCATACCTTTATCACGCATTACAAAGTTGATAAGGCCTCCAGGGACAGGGCCTCCTTTGGTTCTACTGTCCTGAAAAACCTACTCCTGTGAGCCACCCGAGAAAGATGGTGCTTGGGACACTACCCATCTGTAAGGATATACGGTGAGATAAAACAACTTCACATAAAGAAGTTATGTACTCACCATAATGTTCCATGTGAGCTGTTCATCTCGTCTTCATTCCTACTTCACACCATCCTACCCCCTCCAGGGTTTTTTCGAGGACCGAGATACTAGTTTTATCATGGTTGCTCAGTCCTTCTATGGTTTTTCCCTAAAAAAAGTGATAGAATGGCACAAGGTATTAGACGCAGCAAACGAGATCTGAGGTAACTCTAGGTGCATCATGGGATAGGGACTTGGCCTCGAGCTGTCTGAAGACCTCGAGCTTTGTTGTAGGCTGACTCGGAGCTAGGGATCGGCTTCGAACCCATCTGTAAGAATGAAGGCGAGATGAACAACTCGTATGGAATGTTATGGTGAGTACATAACGTCTTTTTTAAGTGGGAAACCAGTGATGTTTCTCTGTCCCTCAAGAAGTAGCATGATTTGCTGCAACTGTACTTTCTAGATCTCACTTCTTTTTGCATTGGACAATGTTTTTTTTTTTTTTACAGCCAGCAACTTGTCTGTCAGCCAACCTGCTGCCACCAGGATAGAAGATAGATTGTATAAAGATCCTTGATCTTTTGTGTTTTCATACACATCCCCAGTCAGACCCAGTAGATGCTGCTCAACATTTGGTTAATACTAATCTGTTTTCTTTTGACAAGGAAAAGAAGAGTTTTCATTGATTCGGGGAATGTTTTTCTCTGCAACACTTTATTTTGCTGACAGATATACAGACAACTACAAGCACACTGCAGCTTAAAAAAAAGACTTCACTCCCATTTGTTGAATACAAAGCTAGACTTATGTACCAACCCTGAATAACTTATGAGTGCCTTCTTGCAACCCCTTCCCCGCTATTTAACTTCTCTATCCTCTCTTCCCTAGTCTTCTTATCTTCTCCACAACATCCTTTATTTCACATTAGTTAGTCTTTCTCATTCTCTGCCCCCAAAACTTTCAGCAAATTTTCTCACTTAGTAACTGGTCTATTTTCTCTTTATTATTGTTTCTCCCTGATAATATAGTATTGTTTACTTGTATTATGTCTCCATAGTTATGCACATACATAAAGTTTTTGGTAGATAAACATATCAATATCCTGTATTAGAAATGTGTATAAACCTTAATCCATATACTTAAAATTGATTTAAGAACTCTGCTTGTATTACACTGTATCTGTATGTTACTTCTCTGTTGTAAAGTTTTGATATTTTGTATAATTGTCCTGTTGTAAATGTGGAGCTTTTCTCCCCGGAAATTCTCAGCTGTCAAGCATATATGTTGAAGTTTATGCTTACCTTTTTTGAGAGTATGAGAAATATTTTGGCATCTATTTCCTCTTTTGCGAACAAGTCTGCTTTGTGTCACTTAATTGCTTCTGTTTTTCAAGTGACTACCTACTGTTGGAAAGGTGAATGAGATGTTGCTCATACCACTCCCAGGGTTGCTGCCATTGGAATGGTTATAAACAGGTTTGCCTGGCTGTGTTCTCAAAACCTACCAGAGGATGTCAAAAATGAAATTATGAATTCTCACTAGAATAGAGACCTAGTTTTTGGAAAGTCTGCTGCAAAGGTCATTATTAAATTGTGATGAGAAAGGACAGCTGAGTCAAGGGGTCTCTCATATTTGTCAGTCCTCCTTCTCTAGGCTTACTTTTAGATTCAATGCTCCGTCTACAACCTCCTTTAAAAATCAAAATAAACAGACCCATCCAACTAATGGTAAGGAAGGCTTTTAAAAGTAATAGCAATGTGGTTCCAAAAAATTTCTAATTCTGGCAAGTTATAGTTTCATACAGATGGGTTCTGAGCATAATCCATCCGTCAAGGTTACAGATGCCAGTGGTAGTATGTCCCAACTTTTACCGTAAGAAACTTTTACTTTCCCTCCTATCATTCAGCATGTTCACTCATGGAGGGATAAAAAATGTCCCTCGTCCTCAGTGAGGAGAAAGATTTTATGCAAGAATATTTTTCTTTTATGTTTCAGTCTTTTGGTTTGTCTGTTTTATTTCAAAGACCCTGCACATTTATTCCTGAGATACTGCTATCCTAGCAGAAGTCTTAATAGATAGTGTTGTTTATGCCACTGGCATACCTTTCCTAGAATCTGAAAATGCATTTACCCATTTCCCTATTTGGAAAACAGCTTTGTTTTTGGAAACTTTATTCAAAACTGTCAGTAACCTCCAATCTTTCTCAAAAAACTGTTTCAAAATTTATGTTTTCATCTCATTCTGGAGAAATCATCATTCCTTCCTTCCAGCAGAGTAACATTTATAGGATGTCTGCTAGACACCTCACAAATGATTGCTAACCACCCTCAGGAAAGGTATAAAGAACATGTATTTCAGTTTTCTCAGCAGCTTATAGCTGCAGGAAGAGAATTCCTCAGGATTTTAGGGTACATGTTCTCAATATGTTAATGGCTTTACTAGCCATGTTATACATGAGAAAAAAATCAAGGCTTTTTCAAAGCTGAATGGATCCAGCTCCAGCACCTTTTTTTCAAATCCCTGCATTGAGCTTTGTCAAGAATGAACTTTGTTCATGGATAGACCAATTACATCTAAATATGTCTTTGATTCTCTCCCTCAGCCACTTGTTAGTCACTGTCCACTGATGTCTCACAATTGGTATGGGGAGATGTATCCAAAGGAATCAAGGTGCAGGGTATTTGGGACCATTAATTCAAAAGAGGTAACATAAACATAAAAAAAAATGGGATTGATAAATTCCTTAAAGACTAAGACTTCGTTTGGCAAAACATAGACAGCCCCACTGCAGTGTGCTACTTAAACAATGAAGGGGTGGACAGGTCTTACCTGTATTCAGCCTAGCCACGATAACCTGGGAAATAGCAAAACCATGCCATCTTTCCCTTCAGGCTACATACATCCTTTCAGAGTGGAACACTGCTGCAAACATACTCAGCAGATCCAGGACAGACATCCACAAATGAAAGTCACTTCCAGGGTCTTCCAGGAGATTATTCAGTAGTGGAAAACTCCTTAGATAGATCTATTTGCATATATTCACAACAGACAACTGCACAAATTTTCCTCAAGGACTTCTTGCAGAAAGACCTAGAGGGCAGTTGCCTTTTCCTCCCCATAATGGGAATGTTCCTATGTTCCCCCCTTTCCCCTAATGATGAGAGTTTTTAAAGATCCAAAAGGAGTCCCCAAAAATAATCTGTGTAACTCCCATTTTGGAACAGACAATATACAAAACAATGCTTCTCCCTTCTCATGAAAATGACCAAGGGCAGTTACGTCAAACTTCCCTACAGGATGGATTTCTTACACATGACAAGGGATCTGTGATTCATGCCAGTATTACTGTTTTACATCTGACAGTGTGGATGATACAATTTTCATCACTCTTACACACTTCTTTTCTGAGGTTGTGCAACATGTTTTAAAGGAGGCTAAGAAACATGTTACTGAAGAATCTAATTTGGCTATGTGGAACACATTTTCTAGTTGGTACCTTGAAAGGAACCATGTCATTGTTAAGGCGGAAGCTCCATTCTTTCTTCAATATCTGTTGCTCAGATGTGCCTTTCCTATTCTTATGTTAAAATTCATCTTCCAGCCATTACTGTTTGTCTGCCTTTATAACCCCCATTCCCTACTTATCTCGGGTAAAACAATATTTGAATGGGGTATTTCACACTGTCTGTCTAAAAACAGATGGATCCTCATTAGGATCTAAATATTGTTATAATAAAGCTTAACTGTTTTTTTTTCTTTTTAGCCAGCTTATCAAGATAATTTAAAGTTATTAACATAAAAAAACAATGTTATTTATTAATTTGACTTCATCTAGGAGAGTTTCTAAGTAGCAAATTCTTACGGAAAAAGATAGGGAATTTTGTCCCAGAAGATGGCAGTGTTGTGCACATTTTACTATGAAGATATGGGCTTCACATTGATAAAAGATAGACATGCTAGTTTTAAGTAAAGAATTTTAAATAAGGTATTTTTATACTTGCTTTTTACAGTTAGTTTTTTTACATTTTACCTTTGTGGTTCTGTCCAGTATACCTTATGTTATGTGAAAGTAAACATGATTTTAGTTGCATTACAATTTTTTACTGTTGGAATTGTTTTAATGATTGAATGATTTAATGTGTTAATTGAGTAATAAAAATTAAGGGTGTGGGAGGATAATATATAAGAGTAGTACTACAGCACATTTTTGATACCTGATGAAGTCCTTTTGTAATGACGAAAACGCGGAGGAATTGTAGAGCGTTAATGTATTAAATAAATTACTGCCTGATCCATGGAGAAGTGTAGTTTTCTTTTTTATCACTAGCAGACCTCTTTTTGGTGCCTTTTGGATGTGGTTAATTATTATTTAATCTTTCATAAGGATAGGGATCTTTAAGAATCAGCTCTTTCATTATACCAAATATAGTATCAGAATTCACTTTAAATCAATTTATTTATCTGCATGTGCTGCATACCAAACCAAAAAATAAAGCTGAAAGACATTATTACATTTCCTGGATGTACACAGGCAACAGAGATGCTACATTGACAGGAGAAAAGACGTACAGAATTTCCAATCAGCTATTCCTTTCCTGTGATGGTAAGAAAAATGAACAACCAGTACTGAAGCAGGCAATTTCAAAATGGTTATCCCACCAATCAAAACTTATTCTCACCATGGCAACATCCTTTCTCACAATTCCAAAGCTCACTTGACCAGCTTTTTGGAAAGATGTGGACTCAAGAAGTATTTAAGAGGTGGCAGTGTAGTCATCTATTTACACCTTCTTTAAGCATTAAAAGGCTGCCATCTTTTCCTGATCAATAGCATGTTATACAAGGATTGTTCCTCAGGGGGTCCTGGACTTCCTATCTAAGCTTTGGTAGTCATGCCATATAGCTTTGGCTACTGCAACAGTGATCTAATGGTAATAGCACAATTATGTAAGTAAATTTACCATAACAGTAAGGGTTTACTTTACTTTACCAAAATTACATTATCTTGAAAAAGAAAAGTATGACCTCACTTCTGCGAAAGTGCATGTCAATGAAAGTGCATTTTCACAAAAGCTGATTCATCGAATCAGAAAAATAAAAAAAAAAAAAATTGCAAACACAGTTGGGGATAAGGAATCTTTTTCCCCACTGTAGTTTGATCTCAGAGTTAGTATATTTAAGTAGCAGGGGTGTGGGGGGTGCAGAGGGGCTTCCCCTCCTGCAAAACTGTGTTTGCAATGTTTATTTTTTTTATTTTTCCAATTCGGTGAATTGGCTTTCACAAAAGTGCACTTTCTTTGAAGTGCACTTTTGAGTAAGTGGGCTCGACCTTCTGATTGTCAATAAACTGTGTTTTCGACAAACATAAGTAGACACAACAGCAAATGTTTGCCTAGATCGCTTTTGCAGTATTAACACTTTAATATGCCAGAAACAGACTGGGATGATATAGATTCAATTGAATTAGTAAGGAATTATTTACATCATATGATCAGGAACAGTAATTGTTTCTGATTGTAAAAGAACCAACCATGGAATGGCACATACTGGGCATTGTGTTCCTAATGAAATGATTACTTCATGTCAAGTTATACCATAGTTGATGTGCAGTGATCATGGGTTTATAAAGGTTAAGTTACTGCTAAATAATTCTGCCAAAACTGAAATCTAATTTAATACAAAGAATATTACTAAGACTATATGGAAGTGAAACAGTCACTGTGTAAAACTAACTGGAGTGATGTGTTCAGTGGAAAAAACTGCAGAAAGAATATGTCAAGTGCTGAAAGGGAAATTGTAAAAAAATCTAAAACATGTTTAACATCAGGATCTAGGCATACAAAGTCAGGAGATTATATTTCCATAAGAAAAATAACAATTAAAATGACAGATAAAAATATAAGAAATGGAAATGAGGTTAAAATATAACTTTGAAAAACTGAAGTAAAGAAGTTGAACAGACAAATTAAATACAATGTGAGACAAGCTCAAGAAAAATTTGAAGAAAATTTATATAAAGACATTTAGCATAATAGAAAACCATTTGTAGAAAAAATAAGATGCGGTAGTAATAAAGACATAGAAATTGATGAAACATTGGTAGATCTTAACATTTTTTTCTCACACACTACAGATTATAGATATCTTTACAGAATATTATGCAAAACGAATTGTCTCCATTGGGGGGGGGGGTGATGATAAATTGTCCTATTAAAATCTGGATAACTTTAAATACTGAAATTAAATTAAATTAAATTACATTATACTAAAAAGAGCTACACAAACTGGGCCCAAACAAAGCACAGGAAAGAGACAGAATTACCAATAAGTAATAAACTTGAGAACACTTCAGCATGAACATGCAGTACATTATGTTTATTTACCATGTCATTTTAGTATGGGAAGATTCATCAAGTTTAAAGACATGTACTGGTTAAACTTCTCTATAAGGGAAAGGGGAATAGGTCACACCTGGAGACATACAGACCCATAAGTTTACTTTCTTGTTGTGGAAAATAATGGGGAAGGTTATTTATTTTGGATAAATTGTCAGAATTGCAAATTTTTATACTCAAAACCATGTATCTGCATGCATATGTTGGAAATAGATCTGAAGCCACCTGTAACATGATGCTCTATAACAATGTAATAATAGCTGTAAATGGAAAATTGTACCATGATGCGATTTATATAGATTTTAGCCTTTGATAGGATCATACACAAAACACTGATCAATAATTAAAAAAAAAAAAAAAAACAGGCATTGATTTAATCTTAATAAGATGGATAGGTGCATGACTTATAAAAATGATAAAGTCAAGTATCATTACAGTGGCTGGACAAGTGAAATTCTTGAATACAGGCAGGTTGTCTCACAGGGCTCTATTTTAAGCACATACTTGTTTAGGTTGTTTCTTTCAGATATATCTTTTTTATCTGAGGTATTCTACAGTTTGTATTTAAATTTAGATCATTTGAACATGGGTAAACTGATTATATGTGTTACAGATAAGGCATATCTGCCAAAGAACTTGACTAAAATGACCATTTGGGCACAGTAGAATAATATGCTGACAAATACATCAAATACTAATTATACACAATTTGGGTGGCACAGATTGAAGGCAGAATATTTAATACGGCACACAATGATTTTAAACTGCAGATTTATTTATGGATCTTGGGTGTATGAGTAGATCCAGCTTTGAGTTTTTCTAATCATTTCAACCAACTGATTAATGATAGTTATAGAACTGTAGGTCATAAACAAATAATTATAAAATCTAGGAAATTAGAAATGATGAAATCATTGTTTGTAACACTCAAAATAGAGTATGACATAACAATATGGAAATCTTATACAAGCAGGAGTAAATTGGAAGACTAATTTAAAAATATACCAAAGGCATTCATATTTATGAAAATTTAAGTTATTATGAAAGACTAAAATATATGAACTTGTACAATGTCTAACATAGATATTTAACAGGAGTTCTTTATTCAGGTGTATAGGACATTTGTAGATAACTACCTCTGGGAATGTTTCAGATTATCAAAAAGTAGCAGAGAATCATCAGACAACCTATGCAGAAGATTATGTAGGAGTGAGAGGTGTACTAATTGGTTCTGTAATGGAGTTAGCTGATGCATGGGATAGACTACTTAGTTATGTTAAAGTAAGCACTAATTTAGATATTAGCAGGCTAAAAGGGAATTATTGCCCATGCCTAAAATATTTGTGTGTGTGTAACATCCTCCTTCCCTTCTTCCCCCTTTTTTTAGAGTTTCTTTTGTGGGTCTTTTACTTGTTCCTATTCTTCATTTAATGCAAAGCTAAATGTTGGAATTCTGTGGCTTCTCTACTGCTTAATGAGTTCAGTTTCAGAAAGCTGTGTCTTTTAGCTGACACTGATGCCTTTTTTGGGAGATTTCTCCCTTCTTTGTGTTTATGTGGCCATGGAGTTGGTGTGTATATATCTCCCTCTCCCTCACTCTCTCTCTACACATATATATATATATATATATATATATATATATATATATGTTTATATATATATATATATATATAAGCTATATATATATACACACACACACACACACACACACACACACACACACACACATATAAACTTGGGTATAGATGCATGTTTTTGAGGATGAGGTCTTGCTTACCACATGGCAGGTACAGGGGGCTTACCCTTGTAGAAACGCTTGCATTTACTTTTATGTTGGACTGAATTCCCAAACAGTTGTGCCTGGTAAGTTTCTTCCTCACCAAGCTTTAGCTCAGCAACCCATAGTGAAAGACAGTTTTGAAAAGTGGAAGGGATTCCCATGTTCTGTTCTGCTCTGCAGTAGCAGACCTTACATACATGCATTCAGAATTGAAAGCTGTTCTCATCAAATTTTGTGAGGCTTGTAACCAAGTAGAATATCTTATTCACTGTGAAACAAAACATTGACAACAATGGGAACACTCTGTCAACCCTGAGAAATTCTGATATACAAAAAAGCTGCTTAATCTTGCATAAAACTGCATTATTTCTCATTTTCAACAGCTGGTTAATACTGAGATTGCTGCTCAACATACACACTTTTTTTTTTAATATTATATAGTACAAAAGACCCTGGCAGCTAATCATTGCAAAGAAATGACTTTTCCACAGTGTAACAAGTACATCAGACCCAAACAGACTGAGGCAGAATTTTTGGATATATTTCTTTGGTCAGCTCGATAGTGTATGATACTGTTGACAATGAATATCATCACATTAAATGATTATGACCTTTCTGTTAGTACCAATAAATGGCTTGAGCTATTCCATAGAAAGGCACCAAATAGTCAAATAGAATTGTGCCATTTTACAAACCACTGCCCAGTATTGCTGCAGGCCACAAGGAATATGTACTAGGGCTTTAGTCATAACTCTTCAATATACCTCATTGTGAGGAATTTTCCTAGTTTTGTGTCTTTAAAAGATCATGCTTCACACTTTTCCACAGTGAAAGGGTCTGCATAGTCCAAGTATCCTTTGAAATGATGGCTACTCCTGGAAACTACAACATTGATAATACACCCCTTAGAGTAGGCCCAGAGGTGAGGGATATGGAAACTCATTTATACAACAACCTGGCCTTTGACCATTATTTGTTTATGGTAGTAAGAAAATCCTTTTTTGTGCTACTTATAAGCAAGGCTATGGCATCTAGGTCCATTGATGCCATTGTTCTGCTGTACTCACTCAAAATCAGGTCAGTCATAGAGTACAATGCCCCTTTTGGTATATACCTGACCAGACATATCCAGCAACTGGAGCTTCCACAGGTCTTCCTCACTTAAAAATACAAGGTGTAAACCGCACATCCTACTTGGACTGCATCAAAGCCTTATCCCTGTACTAGATCTCCTACAGACAGCTGTGAGGTGGTCTGTGCCTGGCCTTCAAAGCATCCTCTGATGGACCTGTTGCACATCCACAAAACAAATAACATCAGGGTGACCAGATTTGAAGACCTCAATATCATCTGCAACATACGTAACACATGTCGGAGGGACATGTATTTGGCTCAGGGATTACCTCTTGTATGGAATAGTCTGGCTATCCATGTTAAGCAAAGTTCTTCCCTAAGCCAATTTAAGTGTAACTTGGACCAATGGATGAGGAATTGGAAGTTTAACCCTGTTTTCACAACTGTATCTCTATTTTCCCCTTTGTTGACCAGGTTAGTGCCACTAGACTAGTGGCCTCTTTCCTGGGTAGACCCGAGGTGGTATTTATATTACTAGAGGAAATTTGGCCAGGGCATCAGGGTACTTCCCCTACTCATCCCTGTTGTGAGTGGGACACATTTTAGAGGAGCACTTCCTATTTCCATTCCATGTGCAGAGGCAGCCTAGAGAAACAAGGCAGATGGAGGGAGCAGGGCTGGGACAGGATTGGAGAAAGGAAATTCTGCCAATGGGGATGACTGCAGTTGGGGATGTAGATGGTGGGCAGGAAGGGGCTGGAATTTGTTGGAGGGGGCTGGCAGGAGAAACAATGTGTTGGGAGTGGTTGATTAGAGAGGGAGGGATGATGGAATGGGAGGATACCAGGAATTTGTTTGGATTGTGGGTTGGGGCTTGCCTTTACTGTTGGGAATTGCTGTCAGGGTGTGTGTGTTGGGGGGGGGGGGTCCTGGACAGAAACCAGTACTGGTAGATTTTTTGGTGGAATCTAGAACAGAGGCTGCCATTGAAAGGGGAATAGTTGATAGAGCATATAAGGTGTTGCATGATGATTGTGGGGTTCAATTGGGGGAGGTTGGAGGGGATTGGGAAGAGAGATTGGATAGGTGGTTCATGGAGAAAGAGTGGGGAGATGTGTGTGTCTCCCAGGTATGTGGCAAGGTCTAGAAGATTTGGGATTTTTGCTTGGAAGTGTTTGTATAGATGCTTTTATATACCAGGTGGACTCTGAAGATATTTTTTTCAGGTAGGTAGTGGATGTTTGTGGTGTAACAGGAAGGAAGGTGGTATTTAGGAACACATTTTCTGAGAGTGCAGTGAGTTGTTGGACTTTAAGAATTCCCTGTGGTATGCACTGTCGAAGATGCTGGTTGGGCAGATTGGTGTGATGAGGGAGATGATTTTCCTGAGCTATGATACAGAATCAGAATTTCCTAGACAAGGTGGGGCCCTGCTGTCTCTAATTGTGGTGGCTGCCAAGGAGACAGTTGCTGGAAAATAGAAATTGGGGTCTAGACCAACTATACTGGAAGTGGTGAATATAGTGACAGAGACGGCTGGAGTTGGGATCTTTGGGCAGGGATGGGAGCAGACTGCATGGAGGGAAATGGGAATTGTGGGAACAGTGCATACAGGGGAGGAATGAGGTTTAGAAGAAGGCAAGACTTGTGTGAGCTGTGTAATGTTTGACTGAAAATGACTGGGTAGATTATAAGTGATGTATAATGTTTTCAACTGAGAGTGTATCAGTATGGTTTGTGATGTAAAATGGTTGCAACTAGGATCATGTCAGTGTGGTTTGTGTTCATTTATATAAATGTATGAGTGCTTATGTCATAAGTGATAGTTTAGTAAAGATGTTTCTTTAAAAAAGGGGGCAGGAACTGAATAATTTATGTAATGTTGCTTAGGTTATATGATATATAACAGTATATGTGAGGCATAATGTTTGTTAATTTTAACTTGTTAATACAGTTTGATTACTTTTACATAAATGTAAATGTGCCTATGTCACAAGTGATAATTCAATAAAGGTGTTTAAGAAAAAAAGGAGATGATGGAGTGGTGAAAAAAATGAAGGAGGAAAGCAGATTAGATGGATGCATAATTACAACCCTCCAGTCAGGAGGGTTGTGGGATGATTTACTTAATGAAATGGTGGTGTAGAGTGAGCCAGAAAATGGAGGAGATATTTCTTTGGGGGTTATTATGGAGAAAATACAAAAGGAGGATTCAGAGATGATCGCAAAGAGTATTGGTGAGATGGTAAACAAACATGTGCAGAGAAAGTAAAAGAAGACAAAAGTGGAGTAGCAGAAAAGAAGGCAGAAGAAAATGAAAAATGTCAGTATGTTATAAGGATTCAAAGTAAAGAAGACATAGAAATGGATAGTTATGAAGTGCAGGGCAATTTATTAGCTCCTTTGGGTGTATAAGCACATGAAGTAAGAACATTTATTCTTACTACCAAAGAGACATTTTCTGACATTATATTTGAGATTGCTTTTTCAAAAGAAAATTTTCTTGGAGAATATGAAAAAAAGAAAGAGTGTAACCTATAGAACCTATATGTGATAAAAGCATTTATCAGGGAAACAAAAAAGAAGATTCATGTACAATTTTGAACACAGGTAGGAAGAGAGACTTTGGAAGGGCATTTGAAAGCTTTAAGTAAAGAAGTAATGGACATTGCAAAAGTTTATGGCAAAAGGGATTTATAGATTAGTGGCTGGGATTGTAATATTGTGTTAAAAATAGAAAGAGAAAAAACTCTACATATACCAAGCATGATAAATGTGGAGAGGAATAGGTGTGTTGTAAAATGCTGGGGACAGTGCAAAACATGTTTTTTTTTTTTGTAAAAGAAGGATATTTGATAAGTAACTCTGACAAAACAAAATGCTATATTTGAAAAAAATGGGACATGATGCAACAAAGCGTTAACTGAAATATAAATGTAACACAATTGGAGAATGATGGATGGATTGCAAAAATGAAAATAACATTAAGGAAAAAGAAAGAGAAGAAAATGAGTAATGCAAAGAAATTTTAGATGTAGAAATAGAAATTAGACAAATAAATAGAGGCTATAGAAGAAGGTTCTGAAAGAATTACCACATCAATGGCAGTCCACTGAACACAGAAGATGTTACAAGAGAGCCGAGAACACAGGTTGACAGCAACCTCTTTTTGACCACCACATTGCCACTGTGGTCAGAAAGTCCTTCTCTGTGGCACATCTCATTACTAAGGGTTTTGCATCCAGCAAGAAATACATCGTCTCCCTCTACTCTTCCCTCATTAGCCCAATCATTGAGTACAATGCCTCATTTGGCATGTACCTCACTAAACACCTGCAACAACTGGAGAGGTCACAGAAGTACCTCACAAAGAGGATCCTAGGCCTTAAACATTTGTCCGATATGGACAGACTAAAAAAACTCCAACTGTTCTCTGTCTCATATTGCCTACTTAGAGGCAGTCTCTGCTTGAATTACAAAGCCATGTTTGACCTAGCTCTGTTAGAAATGCTACATCTGAATAAATCCCAATTGCTCCACACCACACGTTGTAGAAACCTCAACCTCATTACCACAGTCAACAGAACATGCTGGAGGGACAGGTTCATAACCCAGAGACTGCCCATACTGTGGAATAGACTTTCCCATACGTGTCAAGCAGAGCACCTCACTGGTAGGTAAATTCTGTAGAAATACAGTAAAGATATTAGGTGAAACTTTAGCAAAAATGGGAAATTTAACCATTGTAGATTTAAAATGGAAAGAATGAGTATGTAGAATTATAACATTATATGCTTTTACTAATTGTTAAGAAGGGGAACTTATTCATCAGATTTTAGACTATGTAGTGCTAAATATTACTATTATAATGACATGAGACTTTGTGATGTAAGAGACAAGTATAAAAAGAAAGGAAATTATATAAGAAAAATGTTAGTTGTAAAATGTGGTAAGTTAAAACTTTGAGACAAAAATTCATGGACTTACAGAATGGGTGTGCATAGAACTGTAATAGATTGTTTTATAGTATCTGAAGGTTTACTTATAGAAGGGGAGGTAGTTGAAACATGATTTTCCTGATCATCTTAAAATATGGCTAGAGATAAAGGAATGCTGCAAACACTGACTAACTTCCAAAGAGATGCTAATAAACACAGAGATAAACTTCATACTCTAAAGTTACTTAAAAATAAAGTAAGTAGAATATCTCAACTCATGCAGGTGTTATAAGCTTTCATTCCTTTAATGTATCTGAACTTCTTCAGACAAAACCAGTGTAAAGATGCAAACAGAATACAAATGTACAGGAAAACAAGGGATATACAAAAATGGCAACAAAATAAAAAGGATAAATGAGAAAGCATGGAATAAAGGAAAAATATTACTAATACAGCTATAGAAAGATCATATTATGATAACAGTTTATAAAATCTGGTCTGAATTGTGTATGATATTTAAGGAAAAATGTAAAAGATGTTTTTTTTTTTTTTTTTTACACTGGCAGTATAATGTAAGAAAAGTAGAAAAATAAAGTTATAAAATTGTGTAACAATGCATTAGAATATTTAAAACATAATGTTAAGTACTTTGACAAAGAAAAATAATTATATGAAAGAAATCAAGAAGAAATTCAAGAATTGTTTTATAAGCAAAGACAGTTTTACAAGGAAAAAGAGAAGTATTGAGTTACTTAAATTAGTAATGGAGGATGGTACTGTAATAAGAGAAATAAAAAATGTAAAAGGAGAAATGGAAAGAACTCTAGAAAAAATTATGAATAGTGTAGTATAAAATTTACAAGAAATGATTAAAGAAAAAAGAAGGTAGTGAAAAAACATGGAAAGTAAAAAGATAACAGAAAAAAGAATAAAGAGATGGAAACGATGATTTCTTTGAATGAGCTTGATTAAGTATTAGGGCAAGTAAATATAGATTGTCTGCAGGCTCAGATTAAATAGGGTATGAAATGTATAAAAATATAAGGGACTGGCAAGAAGATACATTTTTTAAAGATTTTGAATGAATGGTTAAGTGAATATGTTATGTATAAAGAATTATGTAGTGGAATACTAAATGCATATGGAAAAGGGAAGATAGAAGACTATTAAAAACTGGAGACCAATAGTATGGAATAGTAATGATTATAAGATGTTTATGAAAATAATACAAAAGAAATTTGACACTAAATGGAAAATATTATGGAAGATAACATATATAATATAAAGGGCAAGCATTATCAAGATTATTATTGACAGAGAAATTGTGGATGGTATTATGAACAGAAAAGAAGCAAAATTCATGATAGGAGACCTTAATAAGGCATTTGACACAATTGGACACAACGTCTTATGGGTAATAATGAAAGAATTTAATCTGCCATTTTATAGTAATAATAACGTAAACATACTTGTAAATGGCTGGTTAAGCCAAGAGGTTCACATGAATAGTGGTATAAGACAGGGATGTCCAATGAGCTGCATACAGTTTGCATTAGTTATGGATGTGATAGTATGTCAAATAAACTACAAAATCACGGAGGTGGGGTTTATAACACTGGAAGGGTTAAGAATTTCAGTTTTGTTAACATATGCAGATGACGTTATAACAATTGCAAAAAAAGTTGGATAAAAGAAGTAATTTGGACAAATGAGTGTCTAGAGATGATAGAGATGGTTTGAAATAAATAGAAAATGAAAAGTATACATGATGTAGTAAATGCTGGGGATATATATTTTACAATGAATAACATTTCTGTGTTAAGTATAAAATTTGTGAATAAAGATGAAAGTAGAGCTCATCGGGGAAAATAGAAAAAAAAATGAAATAAGCCTGTCTTTTCTGTAGAACATATAAATTAGTATTAAAAAATTGCTTATTTGATAAACTCAGTACTGATGGGGAAAATATAATTAGCAAGTGTATTTATTTTACCAACAGTATTTGAAAAGGAATTATTGCAGATAATGGTTTTCCTTTATAGGACATCTAGATTAAACCCAGTAAAAAGAGATGTTTTGTATGTAAATAAAGGACGAGGTGGAGATTTAGGGTTAATTAACCTGGTGGTAAACGCTGCTTCATTAAATTTGTGCAAAGTGTTAAAGTGGATAAATGAAAAAGATGAAAGATTAGTAGTAGAATCATATACAAGTATGATTCTTTTTTACCATACCCAAAAAATTAAGAGTGTATAAATGAGGAAATAAAAGATTAGCAAGAAAAAATATTTTTCTGGAAAATAAAACTTGGTCGTATAGAAGAAGATAGGAAAGAATAAAAATGCAATGACAAAACAGTGATAGAAAACCACGAGAAACTCTATCAGATGAAACACACACCGGGGAAAGGCTGGCACAGGTTTACTAGCTATGCTCCCTTCTGCCCAGACCATAAAGTAGTTATCACTTCCACCAGAACCCATTATCAGCTACTTTAAGGCCCTTCCCAAAGGGTGATCAATTCTACTGTGTGATGTTAATATAAATCCAAATAGTAAATGTGACCAAGACTTGCAAGGCTATTTAGGAGTGGCCTGTACAGTGTCGCCAAATTCATATGGAAGTACTCTTAGAGCTTAAATATTTCTCACAAATATCAAACTCAAAGGTTTAAATACATTTAATAATAAATAATAAAAGAACAAGACAATACTCAATCAACGCAGTAACTGCAGAGTTCAGAATCACAGGAAATATTTTAAAACAACATTGCAGAACAGTCTCAAATAAATACAGAAAACATCTAAACTAATCTTTACTATATTCCTATCTATATCTAAAAGATACTATGCCCTAAATAACTTATTTACCAAGCAAGGCAAGTGCAGATGATGAATGGATGTTCTTCTTGGGTCAAAGACAAAATACAAAATGCAAAGTCTCTCTCTGAGAGAGTTCTTAAATTAATATCACACATTACTGCTGGGTCAGCTTGCATGACATCACTCTTTGTCACCTGCCTTCAGTTCCCAGGCTAACATAAACTAACATCTCTGTGTTAAAAATGCACATCTCTCAGATGTTTGCTGAGAACTTGGAGTTGTAAAACAATTAAACACTTTCACATTTTAGACCTAGTAAATATTTATCTCCAACACAATAGAAAAACCTCTAGCTCTAGACATTGTGCCTGCTTCACTGAAACTGTGAGATAACACAGTCATAAAGCACTTTAATCTCAACTTACTTTCTTGAAGTTTTGTAAGTTAACTCTGTATGTTCCAGTTTCTACTATTAAAAGATACATTTGCACAGGCATATATATATATATATATATATATATATATATATATATATATATATATATCTTTTCCAGTAGGGTACACAGTGGACACATCCTTGAAGCTCAGTACTGTACAAACCCTGTGCAACACACACTTATATACCACTAGTTTAATATACACATAACATATAGTTCTCTTACATTTGTAAGACAAGCATATGAATTATGTTGATATTCACAAATGGCATGATTATTTACAAAATTCCAGATAGCTGGGCTGGCAGTGTCACAGCTAGAACTAGAGAGCCTTCTGCATTGTATTGTAAGTGTTTTATTGTTTTATGTCTTCGAGCAGTTTCAAAGATCTGAAGGATATGACATTGGGGGCTTAGCCTGGGAACTGAAGTCCATGACAAAAAAGTGATCTCATGCTGCAAGTATCCCAGCAGTAATAATTTATATTAATTTAAGAACTCTCTGAGAGTGACTGTACATTTTTTTTATTTTGTCTTTGACCTAGCAGCATCCACTGGAAACAACCACTCACCACATCTGTATTGCCTTGCTGTGTGTAAGTTAACTAGGATACAGTAAATTCTTTTAGATTCATTAAGAAATACAGTATATATTAGTTTAGATGTTTTTTGTATTTATTTGAGACTGTTTTGCAATGTTCCTTTAAATAATTCCTGTGATTTTGAACTCTGATGTCACTGTGAAGACATTCAGTATTGCCATGTTCTTTCATTATTAAACATATTTAAACCTATCTTTGTGGCTGATATTTGTAAGACATATTTAAGCTCTGAGAGCACTTTCATATTTATTTGGTGACACTGTGCAGGTCACTCCTAATAGCATTGCTGATGGTCACACTGCCATTTGGATTAATAGTAACATTACACAGTAAGATTGGGCACCCTTTATTAAGGGCCATAAAATAGCTGATAAGGAGTTCTGGTGGCAGTGATAACTACTTTATAGTCTGGCCAGAAGAGGGCATAGCTAGTAAACCTGTGCCAGACTTTCCCAGGTAGGAGTGTGTGTGTGTGTGTGTGTGTGTGTGTGTGTGTGTGTGTGTGTGTGTGTGTGTAAAATCTCCATGTGTGTGTCAGCTACGTGAGCAGGGACACGAAGCACTGGTTGGACAGAGAGAGTGTTGGAGGACTTGGCTTAGAACCCTGGCTAAAGACTCAGCTCTATAGCTGTGCCAGTGGGGAGTTTTATTGGGGATCTGGAGAAAGAGGGAAAAACCAGCCCCAGACTGACTGTGGTCTCTGTGTGCTCTTAAGGGAAATTGCACTTTACTATGTGTGTACTTGTGTATTTGTCATCCTCTGTGTGTAAGTTCCCCACTGTTGCCAGTGGTGAGGTTTGAGGCTCCTTGATTACTGAGCCAGTGTTGGGGCATCACACATATTATTCATAGACTGATTTTATTAGCTGGGGACATAATGAAATACTGAAAAGAGTTTTAAATGTATTTAATATTTCTGAAATATACTTCGGTATAATTTGTAAAGAATAAAATTAGTGGTAGTAAGAGTAGTATAAGAAAGAGGGTTTGGAGCATGTGCTATAATAACTGAAGCAGCAGAGCCATTTTGCTTAGGACTAATGACAGAAAAGGATTTAACAGACCCCACTGAAAAATATACAGTAGTAGAAGACAAATTGAAGCATATGCTCTGTAAAATAAATAAGATTAGTGGCTGATTTTTTTTTTAAGTCAGGAGTTGCTTAGTGATTATGCTGTATAAGTACTACATAATCTTAGCAGAAATATAATTCTGAAAAATAAAGAAAAAAATTCATACATGCTATTCATGGTCCAAGAAGAGTGAAAACCCTTTTCAAACATTTAAAAGCAGTAAAGCAAGGTAGGTGGGGTATGCCTCACTTTGTTATATATTGCAGCTTTCAGTATAAATCAGTAGACTGGAAATAAAAGTAAAAGGAGTGAATTTTGAGAATGTATAAGGAATGAAATTAATAAAGATGAAAATGGAAGGAGTTTGGAAAGAATGGATAGGTGACTGGAAATTGCTTGTGTTTTAGGATTTGTGTTTAGTATTTGGCTTAGCCCAGTGGTCCAAGGGGAAGAAGCCCTAGCTGTCACCCATATGACCAGTGTTTATTAGTGACATGGGTGCTGGGGAGATCAGTCCAGGATGATAGGAGGAAATGTCTGATGCTGACTTCTTTATTATGGAAGTGAGAGAGGCGGATCAGGCTCATAGCTTTAGTGGCACCAGAAGGGAGCACTAGGTTTTGTACCTGCAGGAATACACCAAGCAGGCATATGCTATATTAGTGGTGTGCTACATACTTTGGGACATTAGATGAGGCAGTAATAATGTTGCTCAAGGAGATCACCAACAGTACTTTCTACAGGGAATGGGTAGGTGACTCTGTTATACCTGGATGCTAGCCTGCTTCCTACCTCCAAACAATTGCCAGAGGGAGATTACTTGGCTAATTAGGCTCCTTGGGCAGGAGCAAATAGGTCATAGCAAGCTTGTCTAGACTTTGGGATGTCTGGCCCTCACCCCAGTGGAAAAAATGGACGAATTGTGTAAAGGTAGAGAAGCCATCAGGCCGGTTCAATGGAGATAGGTGATGTGGAGATGGAGGCAGGGAAATAAAGAGGATATTAAATGATTAATTTTATCCACTTCAACAGACAGCAGTAGCTACCACAGGTCTGGCACCATTAAGACTTTCCCTGGATATAATCCTTCTCTTAGCTCCCAGAGTATTCTCTCTCTCTGCTTGACTATTTGCCTCTTCACCCCTTCCCCATTCCCAACTCGGGCAATCTTGCCATCTGTCTGACTCTACATCTTCCTTTGTGGCACCAGATTCTTTCAGACAAATGGGTTCCGATAGGCATTCAACAGGGTTAATGTTGGTAATGGGAGTCACTTCCTCCATTCCATGGGATGCCCCCTTGTCTAGTAAACCAAATATCCGTATTTTGTTCAGTTCTGAAACAAATGTTATCCCAGGGTCTCATAGAACCAGTGCCTTCCTGATAGATGGGCAAAGACTTTTATGTAAGGATTTTTCTGGTGCAAAAGGAAGAAGGAACTTTGAGAACATTGCTTTACATCTCCTTTTCCAATATTTTAGTCAAGGTCCCAAGTTCAGAATGTTATCCCTTCAGACCCTTTTACCCCTTATCCCCTTCATTGCAAAACTAGACTTAAAAGATGAGTACCGTCATATTCAAACTGTTAAATTGTTCAAGTGTTTCTTATGATTTTTCTGTCCCTTCAGACCCTATTACTTCTTACTCTCTTCATAGTAAAGCTAGAATTAAAAGTTCAGTTTAGATTTTTTTTTTTTTTTAATTAGGATTTATGTATTTGGTTTAAGCTACCAGTTCTTTGCCTTACCCTTTGGATTATCCACTGTTCCAAGGGTATTTACAAAGTGTCTGGCTCCAGTAATCGATTATTTCAGACCTCAAGCTATTCACATTTTTCCATATTTAGATGATTGTCTTATAAGTGCAGGCTCTTTCTCAGTTGCCAAGAGTCATTGACAAAGGTCCACAACCTAACATTCAGTCTGGATTTCTAGTGAACTTGCAAAAAATGTGTTTCTTTTCTTTACAATGAATAGATTTTCTTGGATGTCAGCTAGATTATGCCTTGGCAAAAGCTTTTCTTCCACCAGATAAAATATAGATGTACCAAAAGAATTTCCAAATTATTATTTTTTAATAAAATGGTGCCATCCGTCAAGGAATTTCACAGAATTTTGGAAAATATTTCCTACATGATTCTTATGATTCCCTTGGCCAGACTTCACATGATGGCAATTCAATGTGATGCCAGTCTAGACTCAGTGTCAACACCCACTTTCTTTTAAGGTCCCTTTTACTTTGACTTTTAAAGAGTGAGATTCTGTGATGGGTGGACAAGTTCTCTGAAAACCCAGTTCTCCCTTTCTTCCCATCCTCTTCAGTCTGTCACAATGGATGCTTTGGGTTTTGAGTGGGAGGCTGTTTCAGAATGTTTGAATGTGCAAGGTCTGTGGAACAGACTGGACATACAAAAGCACATGCATGTCACAGTCATGTTTGCAGTAATAAGTGCTCTGAAAGCCTTAAATGATCTCATGTCTCCAGAACCTCTGCAAGTTATTATACACAAACACCACAGTGATGTGGTATATAAACAAACAAGAGGGACAAGAGCTTTATCCCCTTTACAGACCTGTTATGATAGCCTTGGAGGTAACATTTCAGCTCAGTTTAACTCTTCAAGCTTTATAATACTATCAGAGCAAAACATGGCAACAAACAAGTTAAGCAGGACCAGGACAGACCCTCACAAATGGAATCTGCACTGCGGGTCACCCAAGAATTGATCCAGCTGTGAGGAATACCTCAAACAGGTCTATTTACCTCCTTTCAAAGCAGATAGTAAAATATATTCTGTTCCAGGACTCCTTGCAAACAGGCCTGGAAGACAAATGCCGCCTTCTTTCCATGGATGGAATACCTCCCTTTGTTTTCCACAATTTGCATTGATATACAGAGTTATTATAATCCAAAAGGACTCCCTAGCAATTGTAGTGGTGACTTCTTTTTGACCCAGGAAACAGTGGTTCTGCCTTCTTTTGAACCGACTAAGAGCAATTACCACAAGCTTCCTCACAGATTGTATTTACTCACACAAGACAGGAGGTTGCTTGATGCACCCTAACCTGAAAACATTTCAGTTAACTGCCTTTACAATATAATTTTGATTCCTTTTAGGTACCTTTTTTTGAGGATGCGCACAGGGTACTGAAAAAGGCTAAAAAAAATTCTAATAGGAAGTCATATATGTGTCAGTGGAAGAGATTTTCTAATTGATGCCATTCCAAGAACCAGGACCTTTCAAGGCCTGATTGCCCCTGGTTCTTGATTTTTTTTGTATGAGTTAATCTCCTTTGGCCATTCTTGGTCTTTTTTCAAGATTCACCTGTTGGCTATTTCTGCTCTTGGATGACACTTTCTTCCTGTCCTTAAGTCAAGCAGTTGTTGAAAGGGGTTTTGAATATCCGTCCATTTAGGAAATGGGTGGCTCCTCTTTGGGATCATAAGTTATACTTGAAAAGCTAATGCTTCTTTCATTTGAACCATGTCATCAGGCTGATTTGAGGGTCTTAATAAGAACGGTGTCTGAGTTACAAACTCTGATGGTGGATCAATCTTACCACATTTTCACATGCACAGGATTTCTTTGAAAATAAATCCTTCTTTGTTTTTCTAAAGTAGTTGTATGGTTTACATTGAGTGAATCTATTAATCTCCCTGTCTTCTTTCCAGAACCTAAAAACCGCAAAGAAAGAAGTCTTTACACACTGGATGTCAACAAGCAGCTCAGAATCAACTTGTACAGAGCACAGTCCTTCAGGAAAGCTGATCAGCTGCTTGTCTGCTATGAGGGTAAGAGAAAAGAATAACCATTGTCATATAGTAAACAATGTTGAGATGGTTGTCTCATGCTAGTTATTCTCACCGTAATAAGCCACTTCCAGACAGGGTTAATGCCTAATCTACCAAAGCTTTGGTTTATTTTGTGGCTTTCAGGAAAGAGAAGACATAGGTTCATAGGAGGTTACTATGCTAGTGGCCCTAGAGACTTTACAAGTCTAGACATGTTAATCCCAAGTATCCCAGATTTGCTACTGGCTCCCCATTTAGAACTCACCACTGTCTAAATCTCAAACATCTAGAATGGCTAGAACTGCAAAACCAGCTAGAATTTCAACAACTCACCATTACCCATAAGATTCTGTACCAGCCTAGTAATACTCCTATTCTCAGTAGCCTCATCTCCCGCTACATAAATCTTACTACCCTTCGCTCAGCAAATAAACTACTGGTTACCATCCAGAAATCCAACAACAAAGCAGATGATTCTGTTTTCTCAAATTCTGTGGGGAAGATTTGGAACAAGCATCCCATTAAACTTGCATCTCTGTCATCATTACCACTCTTCAAAAAGCAACTAAAAATCCTCCTAAAAACACAATGGCTATGCCCATGTACTAACCCTGACTAGTACAACATCATTGTATACCTCTCCCCACAAAACCCACAATGTGGGATTACTAATTTCTTTCCCTTACTCCAATTTTAGTATCCTACTCCCAGGGAACTATCACTGAGTATGTTCATTGCAACATTCATTCTGCTGTGAGCACGTCTTCCACCTTGTATATAGACCAACTATCTTTTTACTATAAGTGTAATATTTGTTTAAGTGTATATATCCAAACTTTCTTGTATTTTAGAGTTATATTTTTAAGACAACCTGTATACTTCATTTCAAACTGTACCTTCCCACCTAACATACTTTATGGTGAAAGTCAAGCCCTTTACCATGTAAATAGTACTGTATTGCTTTGTTAAACTCCGTAGTCACTTTCTTTATAATTAAGTTATTTGATAAAAATCTTCATGAATAATGTTTTGAGATATTTTTTTGACTTTTTGCTGTCCTGTGTATTAGTTTAATGTGGAACTTATCTCCCCGGGCCTCTACTGAAAATGGACATGTATCCAGTTGGACTAGCCCGGTCAACAAATGTAAAATAAAGTATCCCTACTTGCTCTTTTTTCTTTTTTTGGTAGTTCGCAGAATGAATTTATGAACAGAGAGGGTCTGTGATCAACACTGGCTACCCTTGTCCATGAAAGACATGGGTGCCACCCCAGGGGCAAATTTGTGGTCTCCCATCCAGTTATCTAGGGTGCATTTGAATAGGGTCAGTGAGGAGCTCTGTTTTACATGGTTTATTCCAGAGAAGCAGCAGACTATGGGAGACACATTGTCTCTCGAGCATGTTTTGTTAATGTCACAAGCTAGGTTGAGATCCATAGAGCAAGTGACTCGTGTGCCATTTGACTTGTGGATGTGCAGCATTTCCATTAGAGCAGGGTTGGAGATTGCCCTATAGGCTAGACACAAGCCACCTCTCAGCAGCCTATAAGACACAGAGTAAAGTGACAGGGCATTCGGCCTGTCCATGTAGGTCATGGTTTGTAGTCCCTGTATTTTCTTAATGAGAAACCTCTGATGTCTCTTCAGCTGCTGCAGGTGTCTGGTGAGGTATTTGTAAAAAGGGACCATTACACTATAATAGTGATCTGATGAGGGTAGAGAACATTGGAGCTGTAACATCCCTTGACCTGGATGCTATGCCCTTGCTTATGAGGTATGCTACGCAGAAGGCTTTCCGTACCAATGTGGAAACTTGGTGGCCAAAGTTCAGATTACTATCAACCTGTATTCCCAAGTCTCACACCACTGAGTTGGAACTTGGGGGGAGGGTGTCAGTATTGCAATTTTGTAGGGAATTCTGTTTTGCCAAGGGGAATAATGCATTTTGCATTTAGTTTTAGACCATGGCTTTGGCACCAGTCATTTATTTGTGTTACCCTTTCTTGCAATATGTTGACATCATTGGGGACCTCAATGATTGCTCCCAGTTTGCAAGCATCAGTAAAGTGGGTTAGCCAAAGGCCATCTACTTTGGCCTGTACCTCTGAGAAATATTTGCCAAAGAATAAGGGGCCCAGTACAGACCCCTGTGATACTCCACTGTTGATGGGTCTACTGGTGAAGGTGCAGTCACAAATTTTGACAACGTGTGCCCTGACTGTGAGCCATTTGGTTACCCATCTAGTAGCATTAGGGTTAATCCCTATGTGGGAGACTTTCTCAATGATGCCATAGTGGGAGATTGTGTCAGAAGTCTTGACAAGGTTGAGATAGGCTGTGTGCAGTGTCTTACTTTTGTCCAAGACTTTTGCGACATTCTCAAAGAAATCCACCAGGTTTAATAAGCATGATCTACCCTTAATGAAGCCAAACTAAACTGAGTCCAGCATTTGGAGGTTGTCTATTTCCTTGTTGATAAGGTCCATAATAATTCTTTTCATGGCCATGCAGATGAGTCTGGTTAAGACTTATGGTTCTGTAGTTCTCAGCGTCAGTTGATGGCTACTCTTTGTGCAGTGAGATTACTGTTGCTGTTCTCCACTCTGCAGGAACATATCCAGTTCTCAAGCTATGATTAAAGAAAATGCCAAGTTGGTCCACTAGGTCCTGTTTTAGATTGCTTAGTAAACAACCTAAAATATTATCTGGTCCCATTGACGCTGTGTTTTTGACCTTGGAGAGTGCAGGGATGACCTGTTCTCTAGAGATACTAGGCAGAAGGCTCATGACAGGTATGCTTTGGGATATGGTAGGTGAGGACAGGGGGTGATTGCGTTGAATCTGTAAGCTAGCAAGTTGGTGATATCTTCCAGTATAGTATGAGTGATTCCATCTACAACCAGTTCAGTATTCCCTTTTAGACTTCTGATGTATTTAAAGAATGCCTTATGATTATCCTTGGCTAGAGATGTGATTTTAGTTTCATAATTTGCTTTAGAAGATTTTACAAGATTTCTGATTTTCTTGTTTAGGTTTAGGAAGGAAATCTTACTCTGCAGAGTGATATCCATCTTGTTTTTGGGCAATAGTTTCTTCCTCTTGTTACATAATCTGTTTGTACTTGAAGTCCACCACAGTGGCTTCTTTTTATGGGAAGACTTGGTTTTGATTTGGTCAGGTACAGCAGAGTTTATGCAGTCGCTTAAGTGTCTGTACAGGGCATTTGCATACACGTCTGCATAATGATCATTGATATTTCTGATTGCAGGTGGTATGAAGCTTTTTATGCCATTGTTTAGTAGGCTGTAGTTGGCTTTGGTAATGTTTTTTATAATTTTTGTTTCTGTAAAGGTGTTAGTTCCATTAGTTACTTCAAATGAGACTGATTTGTGGTCTGACCTTACCAGGGAGGGCATCAGGCATATGGAAGTACATTGACCCCCCCTCATCTTGGTGAGTACTATGTCCAGAACATTAGAGCCCCTAGTGGGGGTGCAGACTATCTGTTCCAGAGCATTTGTGTTAACAAAGTCCAAGAATCTCTCGGTGAATGTGTTTTTGCTAGTGTGCGTCTCCCAGTCTATGGAAGGATAGTTGAAATCTCCCATGACTATGGTATTGAGCTGTATGGGGAGGGATGCCAGTAAATCAAGGTAGGCATTTTGCTTATGCTAGTAAATTGTGGGGGATCTATAGCTAGCAGTGATGTGGTATGGTACTTTCCCAATAGTTAATTGGACATGGAGTAGTTTGAGGGAGTCATGCTGTCTGACCAGTCTTGATGTGTATTTGGTTTTAATGAAGATGGGTACACCTCCACCTTTGGTTCCTTCACACTCATTTTGAGGTCTAATTGTTTGGAAGCCATTGTAGCCTTGCATGGCTGGGGTGCTGTCAGCCTTAAACCATGTTTTTGTAACTGCACAGACATCAGCATTATCTAAGGTGAGCAGTGCTTCCAGTGAGTGCAGTTTCATGCTTAAACTCCAAGCATTAAGCAGCACAACCCTGTTTTTGCCTCGACTGGATTTTGTTACATTGGAAAATATGTTGTTTTGACATTGCCTAAAAAGGGACTATGGGGGAGGCAAGGGCTTTTGCAGTATCTGAAAGCATAGGGGGAGAGGTGCAGACCATCTCTAGCAAAACAGAGAGGTCTGTCTACCATATCCTCCCAGGCTGACAGATACTGGATCCCCCTGGACTGACACCAGAAGCTGAGACAGTTGTTGAAGTCAATAATTTTTTTTTTTTTTTTTATTGTGGCATCATCCTGGGTAAGGGCTAGGGACATACCTGTCTGGGACACACAATCAAAGAGTTCCATCATGTGTCTCTTCTTATAGTTCAGAGAAGTACGTCTCAATTCATTCACTCTAACATGAATTATGATAGAGTCATAACGGTACTTGTTGTGGAGTGACTTGAGTCCATGCATGATTTGTAGGATCCTGGCACCTGACAGGCAGCTGACTGTGACCTTCTCCTGTACATTTGGGAGGTCTCTGTTCTTTTGGTAGGCTTTTAGTGAGGTCCTCTGCATATGTGGGTTTATGTGTCATGACCTTATTTTGTGTGAGATGTGAGGTTTGCATGAGAGGTGAAGCATGTGTGCTAACAACCTGTTTCATGTCTAGTTTGTTTTTACTTGAGAGAATTGACTCCAATTCCACAGTGTATTTATATCTCTCACATAGGGTGTTGGTTTGCTTTAGGAGTAAATGGTTGTCAGTATACATGAAGCAATTGCTACATTGCCTCATGATGCCCATATCAATCAAGCTGGCAGGAGAAGTGATAGGAAACTGCCCATCCATTGTGGCAGAATGTTTCTGAATGTGGTATTTGGGAAGAACGTGCGCTAGCTGGACTTACTCACAAACAACAAAAATTAAGAAGTAATTCAATTAAATACAGTTAACAAAGTGCAATGCTGGCTTAAAATATATTTATTTTTCATTTTTTTTAGTGGATGCTTTGGATTTCAATGCAGATGCACTCCAGACCTCTGGCTAAAGTTTTGAAACATTGAGCAGCTCCATTAAATTGAGCACAAACTCACACAAATATGAGGCTTGTATACAGGCAAATTTTAAAAAGTTTTAACACAACTACCAATGGGGAAGCTGCAAACTTGAGCTTTTCTCCAGCAATCCCCAACTCAGATGGGTCCTGAACTGCACACTTATGCCACAAGGGTGAAGGGATACCCTCTTAATGTAAGACTGCTGGTTTAAGAGCACACTGATAACCAAATGGTCTAGATTCAGCAGGTCCGAATCTGGCCTTTGCTATGTAAGGCAAGGAAAGACAATTTCTAGATGGGAAGGAGTAAGGGAAAGTCACTTATAGGTCAATGTGAGAGTATTTAATAGTATACTATTAGATGCCCTGCAGTGGTACTACCCTCTGCATAAACTGGCAGCTCTTTGAGTAGCTATGAACAGTAAGAGACTATGGAGAGCATTTCCTATAGAGAATTTTAAACCAGAGAGGTTTGCTTATATGCGACACACAAATGGGAGGCTTTTTTGCCGGCAGGATGAAAGGCTTTTATAAAGTTAAACCTTTAGGCCAAACAGATAAAAACACAATAAGCTATCAACCAGTAGTTCCCACCTTGGATGGGTTGAATTTAGCTCTCTGCACCCACCAGAGTGCAAAAGAACCCTCGCAATGTAAAACGAACTGTCTTTGACCTAAGTGCAGTAACAAATGCGTTGGAACCAAAGAGTTCCTGCAATATCAGGAATCCTTGGAGATAGGTTCACTAACCATGAGAAATGTTCACAACACACAAAATCTTTGCAAAATTTAGAAATATTTTGGCAGACTTGGGACAATTTTGGCAAACTCATAACTTTTGCAGAATACTGCTAAAATATTCTAAGAGCAGTACAGTAACAAATAGATGGGGTTTCTTTAACAAGTGTGGGCTGAAAAACAGTGAGAAATTCAACTAAGTAAATAAATGCAGCACATAAGTGCTAAATATCACTGAAACAGTTAGAGCAAGTGCAAAAAAATATATACTTGTATCAGCTTTGTAGGCCCAGATGGTTTTAGAAGCAGTCCAAGTCTTCCAGTCACAGGTGTCCAAGCCAAGCACAAGGAAACTCTGAATAAATGATTAATAATTAATAATAACCAAGATGCAGCAACTTGGCCCTCTGTACATACTTTTACAAAGCTGTACAAACTGTATTCCTTTTTCCGGTCAAGAACAGGTTTTGCTTGGACCACTCTCCTGGCGCCCTTTGATTCTAAAAGTCCTCAATACTAACACTACAACCTAAAACTAATACAAATACCCAAATGACCTAAAACTCATAAAACAACTAGACATTGTTTCATGGTCTTAAACTTGTGTGGGGACATTCATCCCAACCCAGGTCCCATTCCTACTACACAGACAAAAAAACTAAAACGTATTAGTCTTAATATCAGGAGCATGTGCAATAAACTGATACTCTGTAATGCCTGATTAAGACACTGTAACCCAGACATCCTTGCTATTACACAGATTTAGCTAACACTAGAAATAAAATATACTGAAATTCTTCCCATTGGTTATAGCATTATCAGAGTACACAGAACACATAAATTTGGCATTATTAGAGTAGACAGAGCACTTAAAATTGGTGAAACAGTCTTAATTTTCCCTAACAACTTGATAGTTTCCCCATACTCAAATACTGTCCCAAAATTCTGCACAGTTGAAATCCTTATAACATTTTTAAAACTTAAATTATCTAAGAACATCTGCATAGTTGTCTTATGCATCCCTCCTGGGCAAAACATTCCCACTCTAGAAAATATTCTAGCCTGGATATCTGAAATAATACTGAATGAAACCATTATCCTAGGGGATGTTAACACTGACTGGCAGATAATAACCTCACACCACCCAACAAATGGTATAAATCTCTGTGGCTTTACTCAACTTATAAATAATCCTACCAGATATATTAAAAATAACATCCAACACTCCACCCTGGACTTGGTACAAGTCTTGAACCCTTCTAACTTTATATTGTCAGGCACACTCCCTGAATCTATAATTGACCACCTACCAGCCTATACTCACAGGACTATCACTCAATTCACAAAGCAACACAAGTTCAAAACTATACAAAACCTGCAAAAATTCAGCCAAGAGGTATTTAATGAATATCTAAAAGCTATAGACTGGTTCATCCTAAAAAAGCTTCCCCTTAATAATGCAGTTAAATGTTTCAACAGCACTTTCCTACACATTCTTAACTCCCTAGCCCCTCAGCGAACAAAAAGAATAAAAAAAAATAACCATGCTCCATGGCTCACCAAATCATGTCAAATTCTAGTGAAAGACAGGGACAAAGCATGTACTGCCTGGCTAAAGAATAAAGACATAAATCTTCAGTTATACAGACAAATCCACAATTGAACAAAAAGACATATATTGCATGACAAAAAAATCATACTATTGCTACATTTAAGATAACCAGAAAAACAGCGTTCTTGTCCTCTGTAATGTCACTACTTAACCCAGGAAATAAAAGTAATCCCAATCCATACCCCAATATACCACCTCTTCAAACAGCCACCAAATTCAACAAATACTTTGTGGAGTCCATATCCAACCTAAAGTAAACCCAACTCATCCACCCCAACTCACTACTTCTGCTAATACCCCCAATATTAACCTATACACACCCCACACATTGCACACATACAACCAAATCCCTTACTCATAACCAAAAACCAAACAATCCCCAGCTTACTTTTCAGCTCATCCCTTTATCTCAAGTAAAAAAACTAGTACAAAAACTGAAACCTTGCTCAACCTTAGCAGACAGCCTTCCGCCAAAATATTTAAAGCTTGACACAGAGGCAATAGCATTCCTTGTTAGCATCATAATTAATAGATCCATAGCTGAATCACATGTCCCTAACATATGGAAAAGATCACACATTATCCCTTTACATAAGGGAGGCAACTCCACTGACATCACAAACTTTTATCCTATTGCAATCTTGACCCCCTCTCTAAGATTCTAGAAAAATGTGTGCACTTACAACTTCTCCACCATCTTACACACAACAGCCTTCTTGCCCACACTTAACATGGCTTTCGACCTGCACATAGTACCTCAACAGCCTTTTTATCTTTCATGGGGTGTGTCAACAAAGCCCACAACACTGGCAAACTAGTGTCTGCAGTATTTCTAGATTTTGTCAGAAGCATTTGACATGGTATCTCACCCCAAACTCCTTAAAGAACTTTCCAGCATTGGTCTATCCTCCTCCTCAGTTCAGTGGTTTTCTAGCTACTGACCTGACAGGCAGCAAGCAGTAAAATGGCAGGGCTCCATCTCCCCATATTACATCACCCCCACAGGTGTACCTGAAGGATACATCCTTGGCCCATTACTATTTAATGTCTTCATCAATAACTTACATACACCCTCCTGTGAGGGCACTCTAATCCAATATGCAGATGACTCCACTATTATCTGCATATCAGACACATTAACTCACCTACAACATGTAACACAACAGGCTTTCTCTTCCATAGAAACATGGCTCTACAATGCTGAACTCCTACTGAACCCCCCAAGAAACAAAGATCCTTTTCTTCATCACAAACCCCATAGCTACCAACAAAACAAACTTCAAGATCTTTTCATCCAGCAACACAGCAATACTGAAATTGAATTGATTCATCATACCAATCTACGAGGTGTCACAATTAACGATAATCTCAAGTTTGTCCTACCCATACAAAACAGTATTAAAAAATACCAGAAACTGGGCATGCTATATAGGAATAAAAACTTCCTTACAACAGCTACCAAAATGACCCTGGCCAAAACCTACTTCTTGCCCTCATTGTTATATGGGGCCCTAATTCTAACTAACATACAGACCTCCCTAAAAAAAAAAAAAAAAAAAATTAGAAAGCTGCTATAACAAAATTGCCAAATTTGCCATAAATGCAGCCTTTCTAACTCATCACTGTAAAGTCCTACATTCCCTAAGAATAAGAAAGAAAACTCTTGATGATTGGATGGGAGATAGGAAATTCACCCCGGGGATCACTTCTGTGGCTCTGCTCGACAGTGGCACAGGAAAATAATTTTCTTGGGTGGCGAAAGCCAGGGTACATTTGGCTAGGCTTATATAGGCCCTAGGGCCAATAGCCTAGTACCTACCTATGAACCTAAGAAGGCTTGAACTCCCCTCCGCCTTCAATATGTACAACTCACTACTGTATACAAAATCATCCACAACCCTCTAGCTTGTCCTGCTCTTAGCCCATTAATCAACTTTTATATCCCAAATAAACATCTCAGATCTGAAGACAAATGTCTCCTTACAGCCTAAACCTAACAAAACCCCAGGCCTAAGCCTTTACTCCTGCTCTGTGGAAAAACTTTGGAACTTCCTTCCTTTAACTATCAAAACTGCTACTAACCTGTACTCTGTTTTTATTATGGCAAGCTAATGTGTTTTTCAAATTTTGTGCTTGAATGTTTTGACTTTATTATGTATATTAAGTTCTCGTTCTGTATGACTTTATTATGTCTATCTAGTTTTTCATTCTGTTGACCATATGTATCTGGAGCTTTTCTCCCTGGGCCTCCACTGAAAATTGGAACCTCATGATTCAGACAAACTTTCCTGGTAAACAAATACCAAATAAGTAATAAATCTACTTCTCCTTATTTGTTAATAAGCTCTGGTAATTTACCCTATTAGCTTTGGCTACTGCAACAGTGGTCTGATGATGATCATAGTACAGCTATATATATGTAAACTTACCAAAGCAGTAGATGTCCTAATGGCTCACTGTTGTTATAGCTGTACATTTCCTCCATCCCCCTTCTTTAATTTTTATGTATTGCCAGGGTGTGGGTGTGTATATATACATGTGTGTATATAGAGTCTGTAAACTGTTTGCAACATGTATTGATATTATGATTTTTCCTGTATTATTTTTTCTATATATTGTGCTTGGAGCTTTTCTGCCCGGGCCTCCATTGAAAATGGACATGTATCCAGTCTGACTATTTCAGTCAACAAATGTAAAATAAATAAAATAAATGTTTATACAGTTTCCCTCACTTTGCATGTATTTTCATAGCATGTTTGCCTTTCAGGGAAATTACCTTCCTTTTTGGGGCAAGAAAGCTCTGAAGTTGTTTGTAGTTTAACTGCCTTTTATATGGAGCTCTGTTCACGCTCCTGGCAGTTAAAGAGCAGTTAAAGAGCATGGAAGGAGCCCTAAAGCTGGTCTCACTGTTTGCAAGGATGTCTCAAACAGATTTTTTGTCCAAATGTCTGTTTTGAAAGGAGGTAAACAGAACTATTTGAAGTGTTCCCTACATCTGAACCAAATACAGGCAGACCTCTGTCCTGAGCTTCTTTTCATAAGGGTCTGTCCTGAATCTGCATAGTCTGTCTGCCACTATGTCTTGCTCTTATGGGATATGTGAGGCCTGAAGCATCAGAGAATGCTGTAGGACTAGCTCCCTGGCATTTCACAAAATACAGCACTGGTACCTGGAATTCCAAGAGAAACAGGCACTGGGTACAACTATTTTTCAAGTGCCATTGAATCTTTTTTATGTGGAGTCTGGCAAGTAGTGTTACGAGAATCATTGATGACATGAGAGAAATCCCTGAAAAATTGTCTGAAAATTCAGGACTTTGTCTTCTTAAAGAAAAGCCGTACTGTTTCTGTATCTATCATACACTGCAGGAAGACAATTCTTTGTGACAGTGTGAGCAGGAGTTTTGCCTGTTAAGTTTACTTACACAACTGTGCCTTCTCAATTGTCTAACTCCATTCATCATAAAAACAGAAACTATCAAAATCATAGTAGAGGGTCCAAAATCATAGCACACAAAATTTGCCTTTGCATAAATTCACACCCCTAGGGGGTGGAGGTATGAATGTGTAAATTTTAGCCCTTGAGCCTTCATTACAACACCAAACCTCTAAAATGTCCAGCTTTTCACAGAATACTCAGATTTGTTTCTCTCTCACACCCTCACAAAGAATTGTCATCTTGGGGTATATGATGGACACTGAAAAAAGTATGGCTTTACCACCAGAAGACAAGGTCCTCACTTTTCCAAACATTTTCAGGATTTCTGTCTGCAAGAAGCTGACTCCTCAAGAGAGTTTCTCAAAATTCTAGACTTTATGGGATCAATGATCTTCATGAAATGACTGGCCAGACTCTACATGAAAATGATTCAATGGAATTTAAAAATATATTGGACCCAGCACAAGTTCCCTTGGACTTCCACATGCTAGTGCTGTACTATGTGAAATGAGAGTTGCAGTGATGGAGGGATCAGATGTCTCTCAGCCCAGACTTCCCCTTCCCTTCTCCCTCAGTACCCCAGTTCAATCAGCCCAGATGGTACTCATCAAATTTTCCATAGGGCACAGTGCCCAGGGGACTTTAAGTTCAAGGCAGATTAGGTTCTTTGGATGCTATCAAGCATATAAACATCAAAGAAATGTTAGCAGTGATTCAGACCCTAAATGTTTTTCACCAATTAGTCTCCAGGTCCCCATTTATTGGTCACTGACAACACCACATTCAGGTGGTACTTAAACAGGAAGGTCTAAGGTCATAACCTCTTTGCCAATTGGCACTGATGGCCTGGGACCTAATCTTACAACATTCTGTGATGTTTAAGGCCTCATACATCCTGCCATAGCAAAACATAGTGGCAGACTTAGCAGATTCTGGATGGATCCTCAAAAGCGGAACCATAAGACAGAGGTCTGTCTGTATTTAGTAAAAATGGGTGGGACACTTCAAATAGTTTTGTTGTTCTCCTCCTTTTAAGACAGACTGTTGGAAAAATTCTATTTGAGATATTCTTGCAGCCATGCATGGAGTACAGGAGCATTCACATTCCCTTGAATGGGAGTGTTCCTTTATGCACTTCCACCCTTTCCAGTGATACCCAAGGTACTTTTGAAGATTCATTAAGAACTACCAAATATCATTGTGGTGACTCCCTTTTGGCCTAAGTAAAGTTGGTCCTCCTTTGTAATGGAATTGGCCAAGTGCAATTACCCTATTACCACAAGCTTCCTTGCTGTCTATGTCCTGACAAAATTTCAACTGACATCCTGGATTTGATACCCTTTAGTTACTTGCTCCATGAGAATATACAGCAGCAAGAAAACTTGCAACTAAAAAATCTTATGTCTACAAGTGGAAGACATTTTCTAGGTGGTGCCTAACTAAAAAAGTTTTTTTAGGTGGCACCTAACCGATATCAGAGGGCCTGTTATGGTGAATGCCACTTTGGTTTTGAAATATTTGTGTAAGCTAGTCAATGATGGCTTATCTTATGCATCTATCAAGTTGCATTTTGCAGCCATTTCAGTTTGTCTGTCCATAGATCCCCATCTTTTGTGGCTTTCTGTGGTCAAACAGTTTATGAAGAGTGTTGCACACGAGTCCATCTCAAAAGCAAATTCCTCCTCCTTGGGATCTCAACTTTGTTCTTGAAAAATTGACCTCATCTCCTTTTGAACCTGCCTTTCAGTCTGAATTCAAGTTTTTTACTTGGAAAACTGTTTTGCTTATTGGTTTGACATCTACAAGGTGAATCTCTGAGCTGCAAGCTCTCATGGTGGGCAACCTTATTTGATTTTCCACACGGACAGGGTTGCTTTATGCACTAATTCTTATTTCATGCCAAAAGTTGTTTCAGAATTTACCTTGAATTAAGGCATACAACTCCCAGTTTTCTTTCCAGAACCTACAAACAAGAAGAGAGACTGTTTACCTTGGATTTGCACAGGCAGCTCATGTACTTCCTTGTCAGAACTAAGCCCTTCAGGTAAGCTGAACAGCTGTCTGTTACCTATTCAGGTGGCAGGAAAGGTCAGCCTGCCTCTAAACAAGCAATTGCTCTTTAGTTGTCTTTTGTTATTGTTTTTTGTTATTCCCACATTGGTAAATCCATTGCAGACAAGGTTAAGGCACATTCCATCAGAGACTTATCTTTTTTATTGGAAAGGAGCAGACTCTAGTATCATTCTAGAGACAGCAACTTGATCCTCTGTTCATAACTTTAAAAAGCACTACAAACTGGAGTCTTTCCCAAGTTTCAGAGCAGGCTTTGTGAGGACCATTTTCCATGGGTTCCCTGATCCTTATCCTCCTTCTTCTTCCCAAATAGGGTAAGCTTTGGTAATCTACCCATATACCACTGAATCACTGTGAATGATAACCATACTACAGTTGCAGAAGTCCTACTTACCTGTAACTGTAGCTGTTCAAATTTTACACTGCTTCATTTGCAACAACCACCCCCCCCCCCCTTATAGCTTGGTGGTATCCAACCATGTTGTGTTGTTGGTTGGCTTTAGTTACTTGTATTGGTGTTTTTAAACTATTAAGTAGTAGTTTTTTTAGATGGTTCTTGCTTCTGGTCCTTCTTGGTTCTTCCTACTTAGCACTAAAAGTGTGATCAACTAACTTTCTGTGATAGGGGTTAGGCTTCCCCTTATGGAAGTGGCGTAGAGAATTCCCCCTCACAGGGAGTTAGAGGAGGGGATACAGAGCTCTGTAAAACTGCTAGTGTGGGTTTGAGTAAACACAGAACCCATATGGCAGTGAGGCAGTGTGAGGTTTGAACCTTTTCAGAGTTACTGGCCTTATCCTACAAGCCTGATCTTATTTTTCACAAAGTCAGTTTTTCTGCTGATCTTTTAGTCACAGAAGCAAATTTAAACAGTCAATTAATTTGTTTGCATTTTCACCAGTTACTGAACTAAGTGCAATATTTGCTGCCTTGCCTAGATGTTGAACTTTAGTTATGCTTGGAAAAGATTGAGGGTCTTCATAAAATAGTCTCAGTTTTTTTTCTATGACAAACAGACTGGATAAGAAAGTCTCTAAATATACCTTATGTATGTGACTTTCTGTAACTATTTTATTTTATGAGAAATATAATAAAGATTTGCCTGATAAACATAAAGAACATGCTACCAAATCACTGGCTACTCCCGAGGCATTCTTCAAAAAAAATTTCAATTTATTACATTTGTGCTAGTTTGACATGAGCTTCTCTGCATACATTCACAAGACTTACAAAGGGCATGATCTCAAGGTCTAGGTTGGCCTTTGGATCTACTATCATAGATGTTCAGTCATGATGCTGTCCCTTGACACAAGATGGGGGCTTTGTCCTATCTGTTGAAGTGTCCAAGAAAAAAAAAAAACATAATGGTGCACTATAGTCCAACTTGTAACCAAGACTCTGCAAAGTGTATTCAAATCAAACATCAGCGCACCAGCTCTCGTTGCAAATAGCTGTTCTACGCATTTAATTTTTAAATGTTTTTAATGTTTTTTACATCTTTATGTTTGTCAAACTAACTTCATTTATTTAAAAATATAAAAACTATTTTTGATGAGTGCGGGTGCTTTGACATTTGATTTGGGTGCACTTTGTGGAGTTTTGGTTACTGTCTGTTGAAAGAGACAAATTGGATCGGAAAGACACAAAAGTTATGTACTGACTATAATAATAGATCTCCATCATACCCACTGAACATTTCCCATCCCTTGCTAAAAGGGATCTGTAGAGGTTTTGAAGGGAATGTTTGTAGAGGTGTAAGTCTTTCAGTGGAATTTTGGATGTATTTTAATGTGGTACACATTTTTGTGATCACCGTTCTAGGCCACACTCCAAATCTGGAAAACCAGACAGGGGCAAGACATTATGGGAGCTTTGGGAGAAGTTGAAATATGAGAAAGTCTTAAAGGTACTGAGCTGATTCCTGTGGCAACTAGTCATATCTTATGTAGTAGATGGACATGGATCTTGAAGTATCATTAAAGTGTGTACACCTCTTAAATATATATCAATGGGATAACAAAAACAATAGTACATGTGGGATTATACAGTGGAATAAAGAGACTGAGATTATCATAGGAAGAGGTAGAATAATCTTTGTGGCTCTGAAAGGGACAATGAGTCAGGTTGTGATGAAACTGAGACAGGCAGTATTATATCATAGAGGTTCTTTACTCCAAAAGGGCATTACAACAAAATAAGGAAAGAAGATACAATTTGCTTCAGTATAGTACTAAAGGTGCAGATTTGGTTCATGTCATTTTTGATTGTATAAGGATACACTATATCAGGATTATGACAGATAAAAGTAGGAATAAACAATCAAAGGAAGGCTCAGCTATCATGACTTTATATAAACATGAAGGATTTTTTTCCAACTGATCCAGTAATATTTGGGGTTAGTCAGACTCCCCTAAACTGTAATTTAGAACAGGAAAAGCAAATTGATTTAAAGCTTGGACTTCATTCCTAGATGTTAAGGCAGTTTTCAATATTTGTTTTAGTTTTCAGAATTATTCCTTTCTAAGCTTTATTCATGTGTTCAATCTATCCATGCAGTACTTAATTTTCTGTTATGGCTTTATTTAGCAACAAATATTTTTTTGTTCCAAATGAGCTTCTTTTGTGCTACTGCCATCACTGAGTTATTTTCTAAATGACTATAAACCCTATCTGCATCAGTTCTAGTACATAATTTGTATATTGTTGGCAGTCAAGTTACTGGTCTACATTTTTTTTGATGGCTTTCAGGTTCACTTTTGCAGATTAGCATGTTTTTTTTTTCTATTGTTAACCAGGTTGGTATCTGCTTTAAGATGAGCATATAAGTAATTCTTACTCAGGGGTAAATATTGGTGTGAAGATGTTAATGCTTTTAGCCAGCAGTTAGGTAGTGCATCTGAGCCTGGAGTTTTCCATTTAGGAGCTTTTCTTAATTTTTGTTGCAGTTTCAATTGCCATTATTTCATCCCATTTCAATTCATCTACATAAAAGCTCCTTACCGTTTCTTTTAGTTCTTCTACCTATTTAACATCTTGGTTATGTTCAGCATAGTATTCATAAGTACTTCTCTAAAATGTACTTGTTTCTTCTCTTTTGGTGGCGTTTTTATTTCTTTTGCTTTGTTGCCCAATTTTCTATAAATTTTTTTGTGGGTAATCAATGAATTGCTTACTTTGTAGTTTTCTTTGTTTATCGGCACACCTTAAATGTTTTCTTGCCTGTGCTAATATTTTTATTTATCATTGGTAATAATATATGATAAATCTTGGTCTGTTTTGATATTGAGCACTGCTTTTACCACTTCCACCTTTCTAAATATTTTTGATGATCTGATAAGCCCCTCTGTACCCCCAGCCTGCTGAACGTATATGTATAATTATAAACCAAATCCAAGATTGCCATAACTCATAGAAAAGAGAATATTCTAAGAAATTGCATCTTAGACTTAGTGTATACAAGTCCGATCTTGCAGCCATTCAGACCCCAATTATCAAGACTCATTCTAGTGGGTCATGAAATTCAAATAATTACCTAAAAATGCAGTTAAGAATATGTGTTGTCAAAAACAATTATTGTATTAAGCTTGAGTAACTAATTCCTTGGATTATAAATAAATTTCAGGAGATATATCCTTGGCACACACAAGAGTGAGGAACCTAAGTTACCAGACTTGTTACATGTTATGAAGAGCACATAAGAAACAGTAGTGCAGTTAGTAAGTTTACCACAGTCAGGAAATAGTCTATGCAGAGGCAGTCTAAACAATAATTCACTTACACAGATCACAAAGTAATAACTCAATACATGTTAATAACAATATAGTAGTCATCCTTAAAGGAACAAAGGTCATAAGGAGCAGTCTTCTAACACATTTTGTTGTTCTCGGTGATCTAAACATTGTCAATCATGCATGAAATTATTCTTAGTTGCTATTGTAGGGATTACTGTATATAAGTCATGATAAGCAAATAAAGACCATATAATAGTGATAGTGAAACATATATGAAAGCCAGAGTGCCTATAACCTAAGAGCAGTTTATTAGAAAGGATAAAAAATTTAAAAGTAAACTTGGTTATCTATAATAGAAACAGTATGGCTTCATCCTGTTGTGGATAGACACTGTGTTAATCCTTCTTTATTCTTTTTCACTATTCCAGTACTGAATCTTTCAGTGACCAGTAGGTCAAAGCATTGCTGAATCACATTATTTTTTGTGCTACATATCTCAGATATGTCAGAGGTAAACTTGGATGCAAACTGGTATTCTCAATGGCTTTCCAAACAATGTTCTGTTATAAAGAAGACTTTTGTCATAAATAGCTGCATTAGTTTCCTTTTTTGACCAGTTTGGCAGTGGCATTAGTGTACAAGCCACAAACCATAACAAAAGTAGACTCAAAAGACTGTATTCCACTTACTAAGTGCTTTTGTCCCCTTATTACATACTGGGACTTCTTCAGAGTGAAACAACATACTGTTCAATCCACACATATACCATTCCATATACCAGAATACCCACCCCCAATAAAACCAATTGACCAATATAAAACAATTGTATTCCTGTAATATTTAATTACCATTATGTTAAAGCTATAAAAATAATAAAAATAGTAAAAATAACATATGTAAACACATTCTTAGGAGGTATAAATCCTTAAAAATAATTTAACTATTCATGTGCAACTATATATATATATATATATATATATATATATATAAAACAAACTAACTAATACAAATTCAATAGTTTAATGCGTCATTTCAACCAGCAGAAAAGGGATATAGACTCATGTAAGGACCCATTGCCTTTCAAATTCCTTACAGTCAAGTCTAATCTTCCATGGTCCTTCCCTTTGGTCTTGGTCAACTACTTCTATAATAACAACAACAAAAAAACAAAACAAATCATGACCTGCTTTGACAGGGCATTTCTATGGTCTTGTTTTCTAATGTTCCTTAAATGTTCATATATTCTGTCTTTTAAGGATCTCCCTGTTTTACCAACTTGAAGCAACATAAACAACTTTCTTAGTATCACAATTACAGCTTTTGGACATTTTATTTTCCAAAAACTGTCCCCTTCCAAGATAAAGGTGCACTGGGAGCACCTGTCACATTTTACCATCCCCTTAAACCAGTTTATTGTTTTTAAGGGCCTGTGTCCTTGTTCTAAGAATTTTTTTATATTCAGATCTCTCCTATAAATTACCATGGGGGCCTTCCCTAGATTATCCATATCCATCTCACAAATGTCAAAGATTTTTCAGTCGGTCAACATTATTTCTGTTATAGCCCCAGCATCACTATTAAATGTGACTATGTACCCTCTGTTAAAACTATGGTTAGTGTTCACGTTGCCAGTCTTGTAATGCATTCTATAGGCAAAACTAGAAGAAATAGGTTCATAGGTAGGTACTAGGCTATCTGCCCGAGGGCATTTATAAGCCTAGCCAGAGTGTCGGCTTTTGCCGCCCCATCGATTAATTAACTGATCCTCTGAAAAGCAGAGCCAATGAAGTGATCCCAGGGGTGTACTTTCTGTTAACCATCCACTCATCAAAGTTTCTCTTGAAGAGTGTTAGTGAGGGGCTCTGCCTGATGTAATTTGGAATTTTGTTCCAAAGCATGGGGAGTCTCTGTGACAGGAATCCATCCCTCCAGCATGTTCTATTTATTGTTTTGGTGAGGTTTAGCTCAGTAGAGCGCGTGGCTCGCAGTGACTTGGATTTTGTTAGGTAGAGCATGTCCATCAATTCTGAGTTGGGCATGACTTTGTAAGTCAGGCAGGGATCACCTCTGAGTAAGCGATATGCCACTGAGTACAGCCGGAGTTTTTTCAGTGAGGCTGCATAGGACATATGTTTGAGGCCAGTAATCCTCTTGGTGAGGTACTTTTGTGGTCTTTACAGCTGTTGGAAGTGTCTTGTGAGGTATATCCCAAATGGGGCATTGTACTCTATGATGAGTCTAATGAGTGACGAGTAGAGGGGCACTATAACCTCTTTATTTCTAGACGCGAACCCTTTAGTAATTAGATGGGCCACATAGAAGGATTTCTTAACTACTTTGGAAATATGATTGTCAAAGAAGAGATTACTATCTACCTGGGTCCCCAGATCTCTTATTACCTCTTCTGTATTAAGGAGGCTGACACCTATGTGGTAATTCATGGGTGTTTTGTTTTTCCCAAATGGGATGACTATGCATTTTTTGGCATTTAGCTTGAGGCCATGACTTTGACACCAGGTCCGTCTCAGTAAGGCCCTTTTGGAGGATGTCCGTGTCAGCCGGAGTGTCAATTATGGCTCCCAAGTTTGCAGTCATTGGTGAATTTGGGTAGCCATAGTCGTCCTGTGTTTGCCTATATTTCTGAGAAGTATATGCCGAACAGTAGGGGTCTCAGGACCGAGCCTTGCAGGACACCACTTGTGCCTGGTTTAGAGTCGGACCTGGAGCCCACTATTCTTACCGTGTGAGTTCTGTCTGTAAGCCAGTTGGCAACCCATCTTATGACGTAGGGGTTTATGTTCAGGCTTGCGAGTTTTTCTGTAATACCCGAGTGGCGAATGGTGTTGAAAGCCTTGGCGAGGTCAAGGTAGGCTGTTGATACCACCTTTCCCTCGTCTGTGGCCTTGGTGACTGTCTTGAAGAAGTCAACCAGGTTTAGTAGGCATGGTCTGCCCTTAACAAAGCCAAACTGGGTCGGGTCAAGTGTTTGGAGGTTCCCAATGTCTTTGTTAATGGGTTCCATGATGATGCGCTCCATAGCCTTGCAGACCAGGCTAGTCAGGCTTATGGTGCGATAGTTACCAGGGTCAGTTGTGGCCCCTCCTTTGCGGAGAGGAATAACCGTTGCTGTGTGCCACTCTATGGGCATGTAGCCTGTGGAGAGGCTGCGGTTGAGCAGCCTGTTTAGGTGGGGGGTTAGATCGTTCTGTAGTTCGTGCAAGACACAGCCTGGGACACCATCTGGTCCCATTGATGCTGTGTTTTTGGCTTTTGAAAAGGCTGTTTTCACCTGTGCATCTGTGATTTTTGGGACACTACACTCTTCTGGTATTGTTGTGAGCCCTTTTGGAGGTGATGGGGGGTGAAGTTTGCACTGAATCTATCTGCCAGGATGTTGGTAATATCAGTAGGTTCAGTATATGTTGTGCTATTTTGCACTAGTTCAGTGCATATCTTTGAGTTGCCACTTAGATTCTTAAAATAGCTAAAGATGGCTTTGTGGTTATCTTTTGAATCCCTGGCTATTTTTCCTTTGAAGTTAACCTTGTATGATTTCATGAGAGACCTTAGTTTCTTACTGATACTGCTCAGGGACATCTTTCCTTCTTGGGATTTGCTTTTTTTCTGAACTAGTTTCTTCCTTCTATTGTATAGCCTGTTTATTGTTGGGGTCCACCAAATTGGTTTCCTTCTCTTAGAGGAGTGAGTCTTGGTTTTGCTAGGGATGGCACAATCCATGCATCCTTGTAGGTGCTCATTGAGTGAATTTGTAAAGGTTTCTGCATCTTGGGCAGTGTTATACTTTAGTGTGGGGGGCTGTGAAACTCACCACCTCTGTCTTAAGTAAGGTGAAGTTTGCTTTAGAAAAGTTTTTTACTGTGGTTTCCTTAGTTAGGGGTGGTGGTGGGGTGTGGACATCCAGAGTGATTAGTTTATGGTCTGATCTAACCAGTGACGGGTTGACCTCCGGTGTGGAACACCTGTCACCCATGTTGGTGATGACCAGGTCCAATATGTTTTCACCTCTTGTAGGGGAGTTTACCAGCTGATCCAGGGCATTTGAGTTGATGAATTCCAGGAAGCGTTGGGCTTGGGAATTTGTACTCTAGTATTTTTCCCAGTGATTGGTAGGGTAATTGAAATCGCCCAATATTAGGGTGTTCGTAGGACCTTCATGTTTTCCAGTGTCTCCAGAATAAATTAATTATGTTAGGGCAGTAAAGAGTGGAGACTTGAACTATTCATTGGGTTTGCACAGTTTACATTACAGTAGCTTTAATTTTGATTTCTTGAGAGGTGTAGGGACTTTGATTTTGTGTTGGAGACGAGATTTAATTTGTTAATTCGGATTTATTGCCTTTCACCTTATGAACTTAATGAAGGCATCAATTTAACTTGATTTTTAAACTAAATAAATACTAATTTAGAGTAAAAGTGCTTTCATGTGACTGGATAACATAATTTAGCATTTTTCAACACTGGTATAAATTGTTTTTTATTGGTGTTAATAATAGTCTGACACTGAAGATGTCCATATTAATTAATAAAAGCACTTACTTTGTTAAAGTTTTTTTGTCTTTTGTCCAAAGTGCATTATTTTATTTTATTTCATTTAGGTATTTATTTGTCTTTGTTTTCAAGGGTAGAGTAGTGATCTTCATGGACCTTTTTCAGACTCAACCTGGGAGTGGTGCCTGGTTAAGTGACATGCCCAGAGTCACACAGACAATGGAAGATGAAGGTATCAGACCTTGCACCACTGCACCAGAAGAAACAACTCGTTAATCCTCTTAGCCAAAGGGCCTGAGCACATGGAAGTTTCACACTGGACTTATTGAAGGTTTTGATTTATAGTTTTATATTTCCAGTTATATGATCAATATTTTTGTAAATTAAGGGAAGTTTTAATGAAACTCAACCAAATAACCATGGATTTATGAGAAACTGATATCAGATATTTGGACAGTAATATCAAAATACACTTGGCATTTGGACATAATGATGGTGATTATTATACTATTTTCAAATATGTTATCAAGGTAGTTGGAGATAATATGGCTAAAAAAGAAAATAAATTGTGACATGAGAAGAGTGACTATGATAATGATAGAACATACCCCAGCCCAGGTTCACATGGTAAGAAGGAACTTCAAGTTAATGAAACAGATGACTGTATGACCCCTATTGATAATAATGGTCAGATTTTAGACCCTTTATAATTTTCACTACTCAAGAGATCTGAGAAGTTGAAAAAACAGTAGAAGAGGATAAGGATCAATCCCCTGACATAGGAATATCTGAGGGAGCAGAATTGGGTTTCAACTCGACATCAGAGTGGGAGGAATGGGACACAAATAAGTTAACAGCCACAAAGTTAATCAGTTTCATTACTAATAAATATGAGGATTTTAGCATTTATGATTATAGCTATTTAGATGTTTCTGTGGTTATGCAGATTTGTTTGAAAGAGGTATGACCTATGTACCCACTAGAAAGCCAAAGCTTGCAACAACATTGACTGATTAAAAATTTTATACCAGGAAATTAAATTTCTCGGTTTTATTTTTTGGAAATTATTTTAATGCCGAGTACAGCAATGATTTGAAGAGATCTAGTTTTTATAATATTCCTTTGCATCCTGCGATATTGTTTGAGAGGTTATGTGAGTATGATATTTGACATATTTTATGTGACCATATAAGGCCACATGTTTATTCTCACTAGTGAAGAAGATGAACTGTCAAGAAATATCTGTAGTAACAAAACTATTGGGTTAATGAAACTGGATAATGGTGGTGGCCTGGTAGTCATGAATACCTATGATTACAATCTTAAGATAAAGAGTTTGTTGATGTCTGATCAGTACAAGGAGATCTCTAGAAACAATTAACTATAGCTTACATCAAAATAGCTACTTTACTATATGATCTGCTTATTCAGGGTTAAATTATAGACTCGTATATGTTTTTGAAAACTGAGTACTAGCATATTCCTTGGTATTTACAGTATTCTGAAAACACACAAAAATAAGTGTGGCCCACCTTTGCAACCCATTGTTGATGCTAAGGGATCTAAAACCTGCAGTATGGGAAAATGTATTGGTGTTAAGTTAAAAGATGTATTGAAACATGAAAAAAAAACAAATATACAAGGATTCTTGGGATTTTTTTTGAGAAGTGTTACTAAGAATCTGTTTGCAAATGATCTTTTGTTTGTTACTATAGATATTAAACAACGTTTTTCAGTTATTTCCCATTTAGTAGAGTTGAGCATTTTTCTGAATATTTAAACAAATTAGAGTTTTTTTAACAATACTATAAATGCTTTAAGAACCCTCATGGAGGTTGTTTTGGAGAATAACTATATATATTCTTTGACAGTAGCATTTATACACAAAGAACAAAGGTAGCTATGGGTACAGTATGTGCCCCCCATTTCTTCTAATATTGTTATAGCCTACTGGGAACACACTTATGTGTTCCATTCAGGTTTTCCGAACTGTTTGGTCTTATATAGTCATTTTTTAGACAATGTAGTTTTATTTTGGAGGGATACAGAGGATAGATTCATGGAATCTTTTCAGTATATCAATAATACTACCTGTTTTTTAATATTTGCTATTGAATTTCCATACAGTGCTTTCAAATACTTATGTTGAAATCCAAAAGGATGTTTTGAAGAAGGAGTTTATATCTAATGTTTATAGACAGCCTCCCTATTCCAATGCACTATTGCACTTTGACAGCATTTACCCTAACCATCAAAAATGAACCCTGAAGAAAGATCAGTTGATCAGATTAGCATGAATGGTTTCAAACTCAACAACAAAAGTGAAAAACTTAGATCTATGTTTATCACTAGAAGCTATCCAGAAAGTTTTCTTTGTTCAATTTTTTTCAGAGGTGTACACTAAAAGATATATTGTTTTTTATTCCCCCTAGGATTTCAAGAAGGGCAACTTTTATATCAGTAAGACTAATACTGCAGAAATTAAAACAAAATACACCAAGGGGTTAGTGTTAAGCTATAACAGTGATGCAGAAATGATTAGGCAGATTGTGAAGAGAAACTAGACGGTTTTTGAAGTAAGTGGGATTGATAAACAGGTGGACAAAGAAGTTCCATGCATAATTTATAGAAAAGACTGGTGTATTAAGAGTTATATAAAAAGATTGTGACTCACATATTAGAAAGGGTCAATTAATGAGTCACACACAAGTCAGGACAGGTCAGTTAAGATGATATGTGAACTGAGGGGTGGAGCTAGAAACTAAACCTTCTATTTAAGGGGGAAAATAAAACATTTCAAAGCGTTACTGGAAAAGCTCACCAAGACTCTGACACAACTTGCTGTGAGGGAAAGGTTAGTTTGCTTTTGATTTCTCGTATTTTGTATTAGTTTATTGCCTTCTATTTTGTATACTGTGCTTTGTTTTCTTTACAGTGTGTTTTACTTGTATTCTGCTTTGAATTGCATATTAAAACTTGGAAAGAGACCACGGCTGTGTCTCTTGTGAGTCACTCATTAGAACAGGTCAAAAGGAGTTGCACAGAAGTCAGAACAGGTCAGTTAAGGTTAATTATCTGTAAATTGAGGGGTGGAGCTAGGAACTAAGGAACTAAACCTCCTGTTTAAGGGGGAAAATAAAACATTTCAAAGCTTTACTGGAAAAGCTCACCAAGAGTCTGACACAATATGAGAGAAAGGTTAGTTTGCTTTTGAATTCTTGTATTTTGTATTACTTTATTTCCTTCTTTTATTTTGTATACTGTGATTTGTTTTCTTTACACTGTGTTTTACTTGTATTCTGATTTGAATTGCATATTAAAACTTGGAAAGAGACCATAGCTGTATCTCTTGTGAGTCACACAGATTTTTTTTCCCACCATCCCATCCTGTTGCTGTTGTGTTCTTAAGCACAACTGTCTTTCTAGTTGCCTGCTCCTTATGTTAATTTGACCAGATATCTCCTTCCCTCTCCCCTTTCACCGGTTGTTGTGAGTAAATGTAAAATGATCATTTTGTGAAATCGCTTCATTTCAGCTATTTAAATTTATTGGCCATCCTACTGTATTTCATAGAGCCAGAAAGCAAAAGTGCCCACCCCCTTTCAATCTATCTTGCTCTTTTAAAATTAGTGGCTCTCCACTTAACTAAAACTTTAGTTACCCCCTTTTTCATATCTAACTTCTGAGTGTACGCTGTAGTCTTTAAAATATTAAACCATTTTTTCATCTTGCCTTTAAACATCTATTGCAAGACCACCAGTTATTGGGGAGCCCAAATTCTGCCTGTTAGGAGTCATCTTTGGGATAAGTGCTTCTGTTTTCTCCTGGTGAGAGAAGGAGCACAGGGCCATTATTTCTTGGAGACTGCTGATCACCAGAAAGTGTAATAACTGCTTCATAGGTGACAGCTTGGAATTTGTGCATATATTCTTCTCCTCGTGAGAGAAAGATGAGAGTGTATTGATTCCTGACTGTTTCTGGTTGGACAGTGAGTGTTTGTATTTAACATTCCTGCATGGTCTGGTTGCTGTTCAAGGCAACTACCAGGAAAAGGCTACAAATAGCCTACAGACCCTTGTATCATCTGGGACAATACTGTGGATCACCAAACTGGCTGTGGCCCACTTCTCATCTTGGGATTGTTGCTAACATTGTGCTCATAGTGAGAGAAGAAGCAAAGGAGCATTGTCTCCCAGCACAGTGATGCTGTGGTGAGACAAGCACTAATAGTAGCCAGGCAGTAGCCATTTATGCAACCCCTCTCTCTTCATCACTCTTGACAAGTTAATTCTTTGTTTTGATTTGTTTCTAACTTCAGAATATCTGCCTAAATACTTCATCCTTAAATTTTCAGGGTCTGTTTATTAGTTTCCCCTCAAGTGTTTGGCCATGCCCTGTACAGACTCAGATAATTTGAGTGACATTTTTCCTGTAAAAGCACAATTGAAATTTCTCCAATACCTAGTTGCACACAGGACAATTAGTTTACAGTGAAAAGCACTGTGCCCAGGGTAGCAAATTGAAGGGTCTATATTAGATCACCGAACGGTTAAAAAAGTGAACGGTGATTAATCGACCCAATGTAAGCAAAAGCTTACAATTTCAAACTGTCAGAACAGCGATTTTTTCCTAGGGAAAAAAATCGCTGTTCCAACAAAAAAAAATACTTTAAACATTACATTAAGTGGGGGGCTGCGCCCACCACACCCACCTACTTAAATATATCAACTCCGAGACCGCACTACAGTGCCAAAAATAGCAAAGTAATGAAGTGGCCAAGCAAATTCTTTCCCAGGGAAAGAATTCGCTTTAAAGCCACTTCGATGTTTTGCCATTTCAGGCTTTTGAGTTCGACCATGCCTGACAAAAAGTATATATATATTTAGAAAGCTTGTGAGGAAATTATTACTCTATTTTTGTTTTACTTGGCTCGCTTGTCTGTGTACTTAGTAAAGGATTTTCGACTGGAAACAGACTGCCTGCCTTGCTTGGATTACTTTCGAATACTTAGTAATGATGTACAATTATATATTTTCTATTACTTTTTGTTTTGTTTTTGACTTGAGACGAGTTTACGTTTGCTACTTCTACTACTATTGTCTGATCTGATTAATATACAGTGATTAACTAGAAATATATGGACTGAAAATCTTCCACACAGAGAAGTTTCTTACACTGTTTTGTTGTCAGTAGTACACACACAGTGTACGCAATCCTAAAATAGGAATCTTTTCTAATAACATTAACACGTGTTTCATATTATCGAAGTAACACGAATATAACCGAACGTCGGGATATCAATAGGTCTGTTCGTTTGTCTGTTCCAATCTACACCAATCTGCACTTTATTTATGCAAGAACAAACCAGAGCTTAGTAGCATAAGGCACGTCAATATTTTCCATAGCAATCAGTGAACGTATGAACTATACTTTGGTGCAATCTAGTATATACAAACGAACAGACCCAATGAGCCGAACGCGTTGATTAACCAATACATTTTTATGTTTGTTTATTAGTCATATGCGTAGAATTTCTCCTTATTTTCGGTTCAGTGTTTTAGTGTTCATTGTTTTTAGAATAGTGTAATTTTAATTTTGCTAACAATTTGAATGTAGGCCCCTCTTGATCTTGAGGCCCTAGGCTGAAGCCTAGTTAGCCTATAGGAAAATCCGGCCCTGCACACACTGCACCCATCACACACAATTCAAAACAGTCACATAGACCCACATATGCTGAGGCACTTGAATGTAACCCTCCTAAACCACAAAAACCTCCTAGATGAAGTACACATAACAAATACTCTCAGAAGCCCCAAATGCACACTTTCAAAACAACACGCACATCAACACATAGAGCCACATCTCACAGTCTCTACCTCTAAGCCCATAAGGCAAGCCACAACAGAATCCAACATGTTCGTCATTGGAGACTCCATTGTGAGACACACTGATGTCCCTCTCACCAGGCTGAGTAAGGAAGAAAGTCACAGTCAGTTGCTTATCAGGGGCTAGGATCCACCATGTTAAGTATGCACTCAGGTCATTGGACTGCAAGTACCAGTATGACTCGGTCATAATCCATGTGGGAGTAAATGACCTGAGACACAACTCCCTAGACCATATGAAGAGAGACACCATGGCTATTTTGGAATGTGTGTCTCAGGCTGGTACGTGCCTAACACTGAGCAGCATTTTACTTCTCCAAGGATGATGCCACAATACGAACAAAAGAAGATTGACTTTAATAATTGGCTTTGTTTCTGGTACCATTCTAAGGGGGTACAATATTTGTCAGCTTAGAAGGAGATGGTCAGCAGACCATGCTGGCTTGCCAGGGATGGTCCGCACATCTCCCCTCTAGGCTTTTGAATATTAGCTAAAACATTGTCTTCCCTCATAGTGCCTTTTTTAGGCAATGGCAAAATGAAAGTATTTCCAAAATAGCAAATCAAAACAAAGAAAATCTAAAGGTATTACTACTCAGTGCTAGTAGTCTAAACAAAAAACTCCACTCTCTAGAAGCTCTCTTCACCATAGAGAATGCTGATGTCTGAGCGGTCACTGAGACATGGTTTAAAGTTGCGGAGAGCACACCAAAAGTGCAAGGTTATAATGACTTCCACTCTTAGACCAGCTGCTACACAGACAGGGACTAAAGGTGGAAATGTATCTATTTATGTCAAAAATTAAATATACCTCAAGGCTGGTCAAACAGGACAATGCACTTAGGCTGCTCCATGCTCAAATCACCATAGACAAAATCCAGTATCACTTCCTTGCCAGCTATAGGTCCCCCTCTATGAATCAGGAAACCTATACCATGTATTTAAACATATTAGAAACACTAACCATGCATCCCAATACCATATTCATGGGTGACTTTAATTACCCCACTATTAACTGGGTATCCTATACAACACCAAACCTACAGGTACAGAGATTCCTGGATTTTTTAAACACAAACTCCCTGAACCAGATAGTCAGTACACCAACCAGGGATGCAGCCATGCTGGATCTGGTCCTCACTAATATGAGAAAGTGCTTCATATCTCCTACTGTAAAGTCTTCCCCGGAAAGATCAGACCACAAAATGATCTTGTTTGAAGTAAAAATAAAACCTGGGCCCCCAACTAAACCTGGAATATTCAGGAACTACTCTAAGGCTAACCTCCTGCTATAAAGTGGTAACCTGGCAAAATTTCAAGCCCCCACAAACCCTGAGAACACTGCTGCCTATGCAGAACTGTTCACAGAAACCCTGTACAAGCATGTTAGTAGCTGCATAGAGGCAGTTGTACCCAAAAGGAAGAAGTACAGAGCTAACTCAAAAAAAGCCACCCTGGTCGAATCACAAAATTAATAGGCTATATAACAGAAGGAAGAAAATCATGGCAAAAATTAGGAGGTGCAGCACCCTGCAGGATAAAAGAACTCTCATCAAACTAAACAAACATCTCAAAGGACAAAAAAAGTCTACCAAAGCCAAATTTGAGGTGAATTTGGCCTCCCTGGCCAAGGACAACCTCAAGGCATTCTTTAGCTATGCCCACAACCTTAAAGGCAACACACAATTGTATGCAGAGCTCATTGTAAATGGAGCCACCTACACAGAGCCAGAAGATATAGCAAACCTACTTGCCGATAAATTCAGCTCCAACTTTACCCATCTTTCCCCCTTAAACCTCGCTCAGGAAATACCATCAAATATAACTCCTCCTGCTATCACTGGGGAGTAGGTTCTTAATGCTCTCTCTAAGGCCAAGAACACTACATCAGTGGGCCCAGACAATATCTCATGATGCCTTCTAAATTGCATGAAACATGACCTGTCAAGGCCTTTGGAATTGCTGTTTAATTATCTCCTCCAAACAGGCTTTGCGCCTCATGAATGGAGAACAGCAACAGTCATCTCTCTTCACAAAGGTAGGCCATCTGCAAACCTTGGAAACTACAGACCCATAAGTCCCACTAGTCTTGTATGTACAGCCATGGAAATAATTATCATGGAAGTGATCAGTAGTGATATAGTAACCCTCCAAACCCAGTTTGGTTTCATCAAGGGCAGATCATGCCTACTCAACCTGATAGACTTCTTTGAAAAGGTTACCAAAGCAATGGATGAGGCCAAAATGGTCTGCACTATCTACCTTGACCTGGCAAAGGCATTTGACACAATACCCCACTCGAGCATTGTTGACAAACTCAAGAGGTTAGGTAAAAACTTGTATGTTATTCAGTAGATAGCCAAATCTCTCACAGACAGGACCCAGGAAGTTAGAATTGGGGTGTCCCCTCTACAAAGAGGCCAGTCACAAGTGGAGTCCCTCAGGGATCAGTCCTTGGACTGCTTCTTTTTGACATTTATTTGTCTAAAGTCAAGGCCAATGTCAGTGGTCTCTGGCTGGTTAAATTTACAGAGGATAGCAAATTAAGAGCTGTCATTGAATCCCAAACTGACACAAATGTTCTCCAGGAGGGAATAACACAGACAAACAACTGGTGTCAGAGCCATGGACTAAAACTAATTGCGTAGAGGTGGATAATAGTATCCTTTGGGAAGTCATCTACCCATGGTAACTATCATATTGACAGTGCATCCCATAGAGTTGACCCAGTAGTCAGGGACTTAGGGACACACATAGGTAGTAATCTAGCCTTTGACCATTATCTGTTGTGCAACTTATAAACAAAGTTATGACATTTAAGTCCAAGGAAGTCATTGTTCCACTGTATTTGGCATTCATCAGACCTATCATTGAGTACAGTGCCCCCTTTGGTATGTACCTAACCAGGCATATCCAACAATTGGAACATCCACAGGGGTTCATCACTAATAGAATACAGGGCTTAAGTAAAATGTCCTATGCAGACCACCTGAGGGCTCTATCCCTGTATTCTGTCTCCTACAGGCTTTTGAGGGGGGATCTATGTCAGACCCCACTCTGATGAACCTCCTGCATATCCGTAAAACAAACAGCACCAGAATTACTCATTCTAAAGACTTAAACCTTGCCTGTGAAAGAAATAGGACCTGCTGGAGAGACAGGTATGTATCCCAGAGATTACTCACTCTCTGGAACAGGCACTCCATCAGTGTGAAGCAGTGTTCCTCCCTAACCCATTTCAAGTGCAACCTGGACATTTGGGTGAGGAACAGGAAATCCATCCGTGGTTTGGCACCTACATGTCTCTAATAGAAACAGGCAACATGTAAATGGTTCACCTTACAGGCACTAGCTTGTAAATGTTTCATCTCCAAAGCCCCTGCTTACACTTATCAAGGGTATCAGAGCTTGTCAGAGATTTGGGATGCATGGCTAGGCTTAAAAAGGCCCTTGTGGTAATTAGCCTAGTAAACACATGTGAACATGTGAATGCATGGGGAAAATAGGAATGTTTAAATGTGGGAGTTGTAAGTATTGCCCTTTTATTAAGGAAGGTGAAAATGATAACATGATAGGATATGGTGTAGTAAATAGTTATTTTTATTATAATTGTCTTAGAGAGTGGTCACTGTAGCAGTGTGCCATAATTGTCCATGTTTTTACATAGGTAAAGCCAAGAAGGCCCTTAAAAATAGAATTTATGAACATGTATGTGGAATTAGAGTCAAAGATTGACTTATCACTTTGTAGAGACGTATTCAGCAACACAAAAGACATGAATTTAGGTTTTTTTTGTATTAGATGTTGCTGAACAAGATTTAGGGGAAGCATGGAAAATAAAAGTGGAAATTAAGGAATTACAGTGGCAATTAAGGACACATGCTACAGGACCCTAGGGTTTAAATGATAAGGTTTCATTAATCAGCATATTGAAAATGAACTCTATTAACATCTTTTAAATTGGTAAATTGTATCTGAATATGGTTTAAGTTTCATATGGTAGAGGGTGGGTAAATGAAATCCTTATTGTCAATTTGTACGTATTTATTATTGATTTTTCATGCTCTGTTATTTATTACTAATTCATTAATAACGATGTAAGGACAGGGGAGGGTTTTCTGTAAATATAAAAGCATTGTGGGATAGAACATTTTTATCTCTGATGAAGTTCCATTATTGTTTTAGGGACAAAAGCGCTTTGTATATTCAAAGTTAATACATTTAGTTGGTGCTTTTATGGTACTGCAGTTTGGTGTTTTCACAGTATTGTGATCCCTTTGGTATGACTGACTTGTCATTTGTGAATTCAGATATTTCTGTTGGCAGGTGTTGTCCCTTTGTTCAGGCTAGTGTATGTTTTCCCTTTGTTCAGGCTACTATATGTTTAAACTCTGTATAACAAAATGTATTCAAAATAGTCTACTTTGTTTCCCTAACCCTTTTCCTTATGATACTTCTAAAGGGAATTTACATGCCTAATTACTCCCAGCTAAATCTACTAAATTTACATCCCTCCCTCTGAAAATCCATCATTTATTTACAAGTAACGTTCCCTATCCCCTTTAAATGTACCCTTACCCTTCAAGAGAGCTAACGCCACACTTTATGCCCATCCCTCCATTCCCCTTGCCTTAAATCTTCCTCATCTAGAACTCCCCTTCAGTTCTCTTCTAGTCATATATGATATTCAGTCCCCTCCATACAAGGTGACATTTTCTTCTCTGCTCAGTTAACATTTAAACATCTAATATCTCCTATTCAGCCTCCTCCCATTGCCCTAGAATTTCTTTAACCTCTTCTAGTTTTGGGCTGTTCTGTTGCTTGCACGTTTTTGTTATTACTTGTTTAGCTGTTGCCATCAACCTACCAATCTTTTTCTTCAAACCTAATGGAATACCATCCTCATACTCTTAACAGGCAGAATTTCTGGTAAGATCCATTGCTTCTGACTGTAAATCTTTTAGCTTGACTGTTACATCCTTTCTGAATACATCAAGTCTCTCACATTCCCCAAAAATATGAGATCAAGTACCACTCACCTTCTCCATCTCCAGTGACTTTCCTGTGTCCCTTCAAACATGCTTTCCAATCTCATTGGTGTTTAAAAATATATCAACAGGCATTTCCATTTGAATAGCCTAAATTTCCCTTTATTTGGACCTTCTCTGGGAATCTTCAATGTTTCCATTCATTCTTCTCTACTTGCCCCCCCCCCAGCTCCTTCTCCCAAACCTTTCTTTTCTGTTCTGTATGCTTCTCATTCCTATCCATCAACCAATCTTTTGGCACCCTCTAGCAGGTTTTCCATCTGTTCCTCTACCCATAATTCTAGAATAAACCTTATTTTTCCAGGTAATGCCTTACCAGCTATTTCATTTTATTTTTTTAATCCTTGTTACTCCCACTACAATCTCTCATCCACTTCATACACTGTTTTTAATCTATTCCATTCCTTGATTCTGTCCCCTGCTACCACCTGCAACAAATATTTAAGTTCTTTTTGTTTTCTTCTCCATCTCCAAGTTACAGCCTCTTTCTCCCTTTCAGTCCATGATCCTGCAATAGTTAAGATGAAATATCTCCAATGTTTGAACCCTTGTCTTCCCCATATTTTCAGAAAAAGCCTTAGCACCTTCTTTGATCAGTTTAAAGTTGGTTTATCTCTAGGTGTTTCTAATACCATGTCAACAATATCATCTGTGACAAGAGTCACCTTTTCTTAAAAAAAAAAACAACTCTTTCCAGTCTACCCAAAGCCCTTTATAGATCATCCTTAAAAATGTTGCAACCATCCCAGTCTGTGAATTTCTTTTTAGATCTGGTACCTCTCAACTCCCTTCTTCTCTTTTCCCTATAACTTTGTCCAATATAAATTCTCTAAATTTATTTTCTTTTTTAAATAAACTATCATCTGTCAAGTCCCATAGAAGCCTGTCAGAGTAAGGAAACTGGGGCATAATGTACATTTTCAAAATACAAACTCTCTGATCTAAAAATAATTGTAACCCTGCATTTGGTTGACTGTGTCTTTATCTTTTCAACAATCTTATTATATGTTAACCTTACTGATTGTTCTTTCATGGAGTTTTACCATATACAAAATTACCTCACCCCTTCAAAGTCTAACATAGCCTTGTGGTTCTCTTATTATATATTCACTGTCACTCTTACAGTCCTTTTCTTTTCTTTATTTAACTTATAACCTGATATTTTCTGAAACTTCTACAGTATGTTCCATATCCGTTTTTGATCCTCTTACCAGTTGACCAGTGTCAACAATGAATCATCTGCATGTAATGGTAGCTTTTTTTTCAGTCATCCCCCATTTAAACCCTTTCACTCCAACCCTCCTTATTTTCTCAGCTAATGGTTCCAAGTACATTCCAAATAAAACAGGCAAGAGGTGACACCTTTGTCTAGTCTCCCTCTGTCTTTATTTTCTCTGACAACACTGCCCTTATTTTCATTTTGAATATCACTTCTTTATAAATATTTTGTAATATTCTAATCCACCCTTCTGGGAACCTCATTTTCCAAGAATGCAAACAAATATATCTATCTCACCCAGTCAAATGTTTATTGGTATCTAATAATGATTGTACTTCCTCCAATAGCAGAAGGTACAAATCAAATTATCTGTGGTTCTTCATCCTATCTCAAAACATGTTTGGTCTAAATTACTCATTGTAGGAATTATTTCCCTAACCTAGTCACCTGCAGCTGAATAAAACACTTGTAATCCTAATTTAATATAGGTATTAAACTGTATGACTCCAGTGTGGTTGGATCTTTATCCTCTTTATGGATAACCACAAGAGGCTGGAATTGTCTCTTCCTCTAAAATTCCATTGAATAATGTTACATATCTTTTCCCAACTTAAAATTACAGATATTTCAAAACTCTAATGGTCATGCATCTGTGCCTGGTAACTTCCCTTAGACATTCTATCCTATAGCTCTAACATCTTCTCCACCATAAATAGTTCTACCAAACTATCACTATCTTCTGACCAATTTTACTCCGATTTTGATTTCCAAAAACTATGATTAATCCTGCCATCCTTCTTGCTAATACTGTTCTGAATAAAGAAACTGATGGTATTCTTGGAATCCCTTCAGTATTTCCTTCATATTAATCCATATTTTCCTTCTTTCTCAACAAAAAGTTGATAAAACCATGAATCTACCTCCTGCTACCTTAACATTGTTGCTAAAATCTTCACTGTTTTCAGAGATTCCTTTGCAAAAATGTCTTTGACTGATTTTCCCCCACAGTCTCTCATCTTAATTTTTATCAGTTATTTGCCTAATCACTGTCTCTCTCCTACTTCTAATCATTACACCCTTCCTTTTGTCCAGCAGTGTTTCTACTACATCCTCTAATACAGACGTGTCCAACCTGCGGCCCGTGGGCCGCATGCGGCCCTCAGAGCTCTTCCATGCGGCCCTCAACCTCTAACTGCAACATCAATGTACGCATGACCCAAAACACTTTTTTGTTTTGTGTTTTTCGCTCCCGTGACCTGTAACACTAATGTCGGTGTACGCATGCGCCAAAGCACCCTTCTAGGTTTGCTTTTGAGCCAAAAAAGGGTCAGTGTGTTTACGCCATTATTTTGCGCCGAACAGTCAGTGTGTGTGTGTGTGTGTGTGTTCTCGCTGAAGAGGGACTCATGTATGGATTTGCCGCTGTTGCCTTTGAAAGGGACAGCACTTACCTGTGTTAATAGGTAAGTATGGAGTGAGTGAATGCATGCATGAAAGCAGAATTGTGTGCGTGAAAGAAGAAGAGTGTGTGTGTATGTGTGTGTATATGTGTGCATAACAGAGAGAGACGCATGCACAAAGAGGCTAGCAATGATCAGTCTACCTACTGAACATAAGTTAGCTCACAAATATATTGTACAATAAAAGTACACTTTCATTAAATTGCAGCTTTCCTGACAGGGAGAGTGTTGTATTGAACATGAACTCATACCTCTTAACTGTATGGATTTTCAAAGAATGTCTGTTTTTTGCCTCAACTTCCAGTTTGCATCTTTTGCTTAGGAAATAAAAGTAGTCATCCAAGGTAATGCAGTTCCAGGGAGTAATAATGAGAAAGCGGCCTAGGGTTAATGGGTCAGTAGTTGACTGACTATGTGGGACTGTAGCATATAAAGTTGTGTTGTTTTTTCAGACAAACAAAAAAGCACCTAGTACTGTTTTTTCATTGGTGGGTTCTAAGCAGTGGTAGATTGGACAACAGAAAGCATAGCTTTGGCGGATCATCAATACTGGCAAATCAAGTGGGCACAATGTCATTTTTTAAATGTTGGGGATTTTAGTGTGCATGTGTGTGCTTATGTGTTGGGAGTGCTGCAACAGTAGATGATTATTAAAGACAGAGACTACGGACTGTGGAGAATGTTTCTTTGTTTCAAAACCTGATACTTGGGTGCATGCCAAAAGTAGATTTTCTTAAGACATAGCTTCTTGCCATTTACAGTGGATGAATATTTACATTTAATGGACAATGCTAGCAGTATTAGCGTGGGCCTGTGGGGTTCTGAAGGATGCCAAGTCTACTACTGCCAATGTCTTGTAAAGTGACCTGGAAATGGATATTGGGATGTTACTGAAAAAAATATAGTAAGTGGGCTTAGAAATATAGTTTAATTAAACAAAGTGTACTTTCAATTTACAGGCCATAATTTAATTTATTTCAGGTAGTCCAGATACTGGTAGATTGTATACCATTATGCCATGACCCCCTATTAATATTCCAAAACATGCATGCTGATTGGTCAGCGTGCACGTTGTAAATTGACTTATACTAATGGAAAAAGGTCTGGTCACCCGGACTTTTTCCATTAGTATAAGTCTTTTTTTAAAACACTGTCTCGCTATGTTAAAGGAGTTTAACATAGTGAGACAGGTTTAAAAAAAACAACGGAGATCTCCATTGCTTTTTTTAAAGCTGTCTCGCTATGTTAAACTCCTTTAACATAGCGAGACACTGTATAAAAAGCAACAGAGATCTTGTTTTCTCCGTTGCTTTTTTTTTAAAACCTGTCTCGCTATGTTAAATGGGTTTAACAGGAGACAACTTTAAATAGCTTATTTTAAAGCTGTCTCGCTATGCTAAACCCATTTAACATAGCAAAACAATAAAAGCAACGGAGATCTTTCTTTCTCCGTTGCTTTTATACAACTCTGTTGTACTGCGTAGGCATACACATGTGCAGTACATCAGAACTGCCAGAATACCAGACAGCTGCGGAAGGGCAGCAAGGAGGCATTATACAATGCCATTATTTAAGAAAAGTAATTTTTTTTTCTTAAATAATGTCATTGTATAATAGCAATAATCCACTTCTGGGTGTGGGTAATTTTGGATTTACCCACGGTTGGCTTTGTTTGGCCACTCGGGCTTCGCCCTCGGGACCCAACCACGCCAACAGGTAAATCAGCATTACCCACACCCAAGCGTTATTGCTATATTATACAATTAGGAGAGCTGTCATTCTGGGGAAACAAGCAGCCCTAGTTTCAGTGAAAGCTCTGTGGTTGCTTGCAGGTAGGAAGTTGCAGGATGTTGATGCAATGTGTTTTATTTATTATTTTTAATGCATTTGTCATTTCAAAGCATGGTTTTCTTTGATGCAAAAGAAGGCAGGACTGAATGAGTCATATAATGTTTAACTGACAATAATGGGATAGAAAGATTATAAGTGATGTATAATGTTTGCAGCTACAGTTGTTTCAATGGGGTCTGTGATGCATAACTATTTTTGGGCCTGTGTCCCACTTTTATTTTTCGCTTTGTCCAGATTTCTTGCTCTAAGGTTGAGAGGTATGGTTCCATACTAAATCAGAAGTTGTACTTACCTTGGAAGACTTTTCATAATTATGAAAAACAGAGCCTTTTAATATCGCTTATTTCAATATAAACTGCCATGTAACCTTGCAAATAACCTTCTTATTAAGCTACTTTACTTCTTTTGGAATAGACCGGTATGATTCATCTGTTAGGACATAAGCATAGAGTGCTAATGTGACTTTGATTTCTTGCAGCAGTCTGTGGTTTACATATCACAATAACTTTTCTGTGTTTCTGGGTGTGTAATCAATTTAACAGTTTTAAAGATGTTTTCCAAAATAAATAAATATATAATAAATAAATAATCCTCTCTACACTTTGAGCTATTGACAAAGTCTGGGAATGTGTTTTTTTTTTCAAAAGCGAAGGTCAGCATTACAGCTCAGTAAACTGTCAGTCTGTGAGTAACTTCTGAACAAATTAAAATGTATGAATGTCAAATGGCTTTAGATTGGAGGGAAGTTTATTTTTATTTATTTTATTTTACATTTGTTTACTGGGAAAGTCCGACTGGACACAGGTCCATTTTCATTTTCAAGCTCCAAAAATAACACAAAACAATATAATACAATACATGAGAGAGAGACAGCAAATCATGGATGTAGCACTCATACAATATGGCAGAGATTACATCTCGTAACAATGAGAATCACTTGAGGTACAGTATAAACTTAAATATAATTTTTGCAGCAAGGCAAATATCAATGAGTTAAGTTTTCAGGAGAAAGCTGTTTGTACATAGCTGAAGCTCTGAAACAATCTTTTGGTATGGATTAACCTGGGGATTGACACAAGTTATATGTTTACACCAGTATGTAGCATTATCTTAAAGAGTTTATGGTTTTCTTATTGATTTACTTTTTGCTGAGCAGTTGTTTGTTGATTTATTGATGGTCCTTTTTGTGGTGGGAAATTGCATGGATGAATCCATCTCTATTATGATTTTTTTTCAGATATTTTGACTTCCAGACAATTTCATTCAGTGAAATTTTCAGTGGAGGCCCGGGGTGTCATGTGATTACTGAGGTTGCTTATTTTACAAGTAGGGGCTTTGTTTGTGTGTGTGTGTGTGTGTGTGTGTGTGTGTGTGTGTAAGAGAGAGATTTAATATGTATACTGAATATAATTTTGCAAATGGAATTAGTTAAACATGCTCCTCTTCTTGGGCAAGTAGACTTGAGTAACCAATATTAGATCTTAGCCATCCAGCTGGGAAAGGTTAGTATGTGGATTTTCCATCTGGTTTGATGAAGACTATGCTACTTACCCAAGGACTACATTGTTGGGAATCTTCAATGTTTCCATTCATTCTTCTCTACTTGCCCCCAGCTCCTTCTCCCAAACCTTTCTTTCTGTTCTGTATGCTTCTCATTCCTATCCATCAACCAATCTTTTGGCACCCTCTAGCAGGTTTTCCATCTGTTCCTCTACCCATAATTCTAGAATAAACCTTATTTTTCCAGGTAATGCCTTACCAGCTATTTCATTTTATTTTTTTAATCCTTGTTACTCCCACTACAATCTCTCATCCACTTCATACACTGTTTTTAATCTATTCCATTCCTTGATTCTGTCCCCTGCTACCACCTGCAACAAATATTTAAGTTCTTTTTGTTTTCTTCTCCATCTCCAAGTTACAGCCTCTTTCTCCCTTTCAGTCCATGATCCTGCAATAGTTAAGATGAAATATCTCCAATGTTTGAACCCTTGTCTTCCCCATATTTTCAGAAAAAGCCTTAGCACCTTCTTTGATCAGTTTAAAGTTGGTTTATCTCTAGGTGTTTCTAATACCATGTCAACAATATCATCTGTGACAAGAGTCACCTTTTCTTAAAAAAAAAAACAACTCTTTCCAGTCTACCCAAAGCCCTTTATAGATCATCCTTAAAAATGTTGCAACCATCCCAGTCTGTGAATTTCTTTTTAGATCTGGTACCTCTCAACTCCCTTCTTCTCTTTTCCCTATAACTTTGTCCAATATAAATTCTCTAAATTTATTTTCTTTTTTAAATAAACTATCATCTGTCAAGTCCCATAGAAGCCTGTCAGAGTAAGGAAACTGGGGCATAATGTACATTTTCAAAATACAAACTCTCTGATCTAAAAATAATTGTAACCCTGCATTTGGTTGACTGTGTCTTTATCTTTTCAACAATCTTATTATATGTTAACCTTACTGATTGTTCTTTCATGGAGTTTTACCATATACAAAATTACCTCACCCCCTTCAAAGTCTAACATAGCCTTGTGGTTCTCTTTATTATATATTCACTGTGACTGTTACAGTCCTTTTGTTTGGTTTATTTAAGTTATAACCTGATATTTTCTGAAACTTGTACAGTATGTTCCATATCCGTTTTGATCCTCTTACCAGTTGACCAGTGTCAACAATGAATCATCTGCATGTAATGGTAGCTTTTTTTTCAGTCATCCCCCATTTAAACCCTTTCACTCCAACCCTCCTTATTTTCTCAGCTAATGGTTCCAAGTACATTCCAAATAAAACAGGCAAGAGGTGACACCTTTGTCTAGTCTCCCTCTGTCTTTATTTTCTCTGACAACACTGCCCTTATTTTCATTTTGAATATCACTTCTTTATAAATATTTTGTAATATTCTAATCCACCCTTCTGGGAACCTCATTTTCCAAGAATGCAAACAAATATATCTATCTCACCCAGTCAAATGTTTATTGGTATCTAATAATGATTGTACTTCCTCCAATAGCAGAAGGTACAAATCAAATTATCTGTGGTTCTTCATCCTATCTCAAAACATGTTTGGTCTAAATTACTCATTGTAGGAATTATTTCCCTAACCTAGTCACCTGCAGCTGAATAAAACACTTGTAATCCTAATTTAATATAGGTATTAAACTGTATGACTCCAGTGTGGTTGGATCTTTATCCTCTTTATGGATAACCACAAGAGGCTGGAATTGTCTCTTCCTCTAAAATTCCATTGAATAATGTTACATATCTTTTCCCAACTTAAAAATTACAGATATTTCAAAACTCTAATGGTCATGCATCTGTGCCTGGTAACTTCCCCTTAGACATTCTATCCTATAGCTCTAACATCTTCTCCACCATAAATAGTTCTACCAAACTATCACTATCTTCTGACCAATTTTACTCCGATTTTTGATTTCCAAAAACTATGATTAATCCTGCCATCCTTCTTGCTAATACTGTTCTGAATAAAGAAACTGATGGTATTCTTGGAATCCCTTCAGTATTTCCTTCATATTAATCCATATTTTCCTTCTTTCTCAACAAAAAGTTGATAAAACCATGAATCTACCTCCTGCTACCTTAACATTGTTGCTAAAATCTTCACTGTTTTCAGAGATTCCTTTGCAAAAATGTCTTTGACTGATTTTCCCCCACAGTCTCTCATCTTAATTTTTATCAGTTATTTGCCTAATCACTGTCTCTCTTCTACTTCTAATCATTACACCCTTCCTTTTGTCCAGCAGTGTTTCTACTACATCCTCTAATACATCTCTTTCCTATTTTCCCATTCCAAATGTCACCTCATCTTCCTTTCCTGCAGCTCCTTTCTCACTGTCCTCTTCCTTTATTCCCATATGTCCCCATTTTCACTCTCCCCTTCTTCTAATATCCTCTTCAAGTAATATTTCCTCAATCCCTTTGCTTCTCATTTTCTATAACATGTGCTTTAACCCTCCAGTGCTTCCTTTTTATCACTTCTAATATTGTCATCAGCGCATAATATATTTATTGTTTTCTGTGTGCAACCTGGAATATCAAATGGCCAGGCCACAAAGATATTCTTCTCTAAAAAGTGTCAGCTAAAATGAAACAAAGATAACTCTTGCTATCAATATTCTTCCTAAAATATACTTTTCCACTTGTTTCCTGTTTGCTCTATTCTATTTTCCATATCATACAAGTTAACACATTCTAAAAAACGTTTCACTATAAACTAAAAAATATAATTAAAGCAGTCCTTGGAACATATCATAAAAAACATACATATTTCTGAATTAACATATGCCCTTGCAAAGCTGCTAGAAATACGTTGATAGTACTGGTGGGTGAAGGAAGTAATTATTTACACTATTTTCAGCAAAACATGTTAAAATAATCTCCAAAGGGGTGCACATATATCTATGGATGAAGCTGTCTATTAGTTTCAGATTATAAATATTATGGTTTAACTGTAAAACAAAATAAGCAGTGGCAAGCAAAGTATCACCATTAGCAACATCCTTGGTTTTATAAACACAATCCATGGAGTCTAAAACAAAAAAGTATTATTCTAATGATTGGCTTAAGTTTCTGTAGGCACAGGGGTTCAGTTTTAGAACTTGCAGTGCCACCAGTAGGTATAAAAGAGGTCCATCAATGGACTTGAGAACATAAGACAATATATGCAATGGCTTTTACAGCATGAAGAAGACTTCAGTAAAGACCATCAGCTTCAGGCAGCTAGTCAGTATAATGAGTAGAACAAATAAAACAAAATTGAATAAGTCCTTACAGAGTGTATTATCAACAATCAGACCCTCTAAAATAGCATCAGTGCCATATTAGATTTCACAATTATACCACTTTTACCACTTGATATGCATTTATTTATGTAACCATTTGAAAGACTGAGACTTGGAATGCCATTTCCTGTAATGTGAAGACTGAATGGAATAAAATCTGGATTTATATATATTTCAAGTCTGAGCTTACCATTTTAAAAAATATTCCTCTTTCTCTGAGATTTGTTATTCTTTTGTTATTCTAGGAGTTGGTTTGTATATGCACACACAAGTCTACTTTATATTATTAAAAAGCCAGAAAACTGAAGACGAAATGCTCAAGACTACAATAACGAAACATAGAATACCAAATCACTTCTGTTTTCCCAGGACAAGGAAACACTTGACCAAAACTACAGTACAACACAATGCACCTCTCACCCCCAACTCACCTAGGTGGGGGGGGCTATGCCCCTATACCCCTGATGTGGAGGGCTGTGCCCCCATCCTCCCCCAAACGATACCAACTCCAGGATCACACTACAGTGGGGAAAGGGCATTATTCCTCACATTGGGCAAGTGTTTCCTTGCCCTGGGAAAACGGACGCGATTTGGTATGGTATTTGTGGTCTTGAGCATTTTGTGTTTAGTATTCTGGCTTTTTAGTAATGTGAAGTAGACCCACACACACACACACACACACACATATATATTTATGTATATATATATATATATATATATATATATATATATATATATATATATATATATAATATTTTTTATAATATATATATATATATATATATATATGTTTATAATATATATATATATATATATATATGTATATATATGTATATATAAAATGGGAAGGGCTTGCCCCCCACCATAGATTGTCTACCTGAAAAAAGAAGTTTAAAGGAGTAAAGCAGTACAGCAATAACCCACGCCTGGGTGTGGGTAATGCTGAATTTACCCACAGTTGATGTGGTTTGGTCACGAGGGCGAAGCCCGAGTGGCCAAACAAAGCCAACCGTGGGTAAATCCAGCATTACCCACACCTAGAAGTGGGTTATTACTATTATACAATGACATTATTTAAGAATAAAAATAATTGCTTTTCTTAAATAATGGCATTGTATAATGCCTCCTTGCTGCCCTTCCGCAGCTGTCTGGTATTCTGCAGCAGTTCTGATGTACTGTGCACGCGTATGCCTACACAGTACATCAGAGCTGTGGGCAAAAGCAATGGAGAAAGCAAGATCTCCGTTGCTTTTTACAAACTGTTTTGCTATGTTAAATGGGTTTAACATAGCGAGACATCTTTAAAAAAGCAACGGAATCTCTGTTGCTTATTTTAAAGCTGTCTCGCTATGTTAAACCCATTTAACATAGCGAGACAGTTTTGAAAAAAGCAACGGAGAAAGCAAGATCTCTGTTGCTTTTTACAAGCTGTTTCATGTTAAATGTGTTTAACATAGCGAGACAGCTTTAAAAAAAGCAACGGAGAATCTCAGTGTCTGTTATTCTAAAAGTGTATTAGTTCTGGTTTAAGCACTTGGGCTTCAGGCCAGTTATTTTACATTAAGAGGGTTTGTGGTCTGCATTCTTGTGGGAGGAGAGGCTGGACTCTGCCCTTCTGAGTAGGGAATTTCTGGTTAAAGGCTTATAGTGACTGCATATTTGAATTGCTTCTTACTGTAATTGGTACACCTTGTTTGCTGTAGCATAGACTAGATCCAGGCCTGCTGAATCTAGCTTTGTTTGTATGCTTGTTGTTTGTTTGCTTGTTATTTCCCTGAAAAGCTAATTCCACCTAAAATGCGGCTTTTCAGCGCTTCTGTGGATCCCCAGTGATATCTGCATTGCTTACTGTACTTATTTCCTTGTTTCACTTAAAAGAAAGTTACTGTTTGTCATTTTTGCATTTAAGTTACCTGTAACACATTTCATTTAAGTTACCTGGCACTTGCTCACTGTCAGCACTAAAAAAATGAAAAGCACTACACCCTCACAAACTCCCCTTGAGTACCTTGTTCCCCATTGGCCCTTTTTTCAATTATAAAGGAATTCCCAGTACTATTCTAGCATGTCCAAAGGTCAGTTGTCAATCTCTCCAATCCAGCGGGTGAATCTGGGAATCTTGTAGCAATGTTACAGCTGCCTCATGTACACAGACAACCCTCTCCTCCTCCCAACAAATTCCAACACGTGAGAGATGCAACCATATAGCCAAACTGGAGGCTAAGCTCTCTCAACTCAGTACTGGCGTAACCAGTCAGGAGGAGAAGGAAACCACACTCACTACAATTCTAGTCTCAAATAGACCTACCACGACAGCAAACCAAACGCATAAACACACAAAAACATACTCGGAGGTCTAAATAAAAATCTTCCTAAGCAGCAGAGACCTCCAAAGCAGACACCCAAGCAACCGCTACCCCAAAACAAAACACGTGCAACACATAGCTCACAAAGCCAGTGTGCCGAACAGTCACAGCCCTTAAAGCTAAACAACACACCTGATACACTTGTAATAGGTGATTCTATCGTCAGGCACACTGACGTCCCGCTCACCAGGCTGAACAAGGAGAAGATTACGGTGAGCTGCCTGTCGGGTGCTAGGATCCGCCACATAACACAAGCACTCAGGTCACTCCAAGGCAAGTACAAATATGACTCAGTCATTGTCTGTGCTGGTGTGAACGACCTGAGACGTACCTCCCTGGACTACATGAAAAGAGACATAGAGGAGCTCTCTGAGCATGTAGCCCAGGCCAGTATGACCCTGACCTTGAGTAGCATCTTACCCTCACCAAGAATGATGCCACAATATGAAGACAAGATGATCAATTTCAACAATTGGCTTAAGTATTGGTGTCATTCAAAGGGGATCCAACGCCTGTCAGCCTGGGATGACATGCTCGACAAGCCACAATGCTTCGCTAGGGACGGCTTGCACCTGTCACCCCTGGGCTTTCGGATATTGGCAAAGGCTCTTGCTACCCCCATAGTGCCTTTTTTAGGCAAGGCTCAAAAGACAAATCCACCTCCATAGGTATCACAAGGGATAAGAAACTAAGAGTAATGCTACTCAACGCCAGAAGTCTAAACCTCAAGATGCACGCACTCAAAACTCTCCTTAACATGGAGAACATCGATATCTGTGCAGTAACAGAAACCTGGTTCAAGGCTCCCAAGAGCACCCCAGGTTATACCTCATACCATGCTTTTCAGCCCCAAAACTTGGACCGAACCACAAAAAGAGGGGGAGTATCAGTATTCGTCAAAGATACCCACACCTCCAGGTTGGTGGCAGAGCACGAAGCATCAGAGACTATCCATGTGCAACTAACAGTGGGTAAAACTGCCTTCCAGTTTATAGCCTGCTACAGACCACCCTCCCAAACCCAGGAACCCCACTCGGCCTTCCTGAGAACACTGGAAAATATGAAGGTCTCTCCAAACACCATTATATTGGGCGACTTCAACTACCCAAACATAGACTGGGAGCATTACTCTAGCTCCAACACCCTAGCCCAAAGGTTCCTAGAATTTATAAACTCAAATGCTATGTAACAACTTGTTACCACTCCCACAAAAGGGGAAAACATACTGGACCTGATCATCACCAACATGGGGACTTTATGCTCTAGACCAGAAGTGTATCCCTCACTGGTAAGATCAGACCATAAACTAATCTCACTGGATATTCACATCCCGACCCCACACCCTGCCCAGAAAACCACAGTGAAAAACTTCTCTAAAGCAAATTTCACACTCCTCAAAACCGAGGTGGAATCCTTCAGAGGCCCTGGGCCTGTGGAAAATACAGCCCAGACTGCAGAATCCTTTATAAATGCATTCTATGAACACCTTCAGGAATGCATGGATCATGCAATCCCAAATAAAACCAAGACCCAATCCTCCAAAGATAGATGTCCTGTCTGGTGGACCCCAGCCATAAACAAACTATACAATAGAAGGAGGAAGCTACTACATGATAGAGCAAAATCCCAAAAAGGGAAGGCATCTCTGATCAGTATTAGCAAAAAACTACGGGCACTCATAAAATCGTCTAAGGCCAGCTTCATGAAAAAATTTGCACAGGACACTAAGGATAATCACAAGGCTTTCTTTAGTTATGTTAGTAACCTGGGTGGGAATTCCCAGATATGCTCAGAATTAGTCCAAAATGACAAAAAATACACCAAACCCACAGACATTGCCAACATGCTAGCTGACAGGTTCAGAGCAAACTCCCCCCCCCCCCCACCAAAAGGGCAAATATCTATCCCAGCAGAGTGCTGCCCCCCTCACATCTCAGATGCTCAGGTAAGAGCCGCCCTCTCCAAAGCAAAAAACACAGCATCAATGGGATCAGACGGTGTCCCGGGCTGCGTCCTACATGAACTCCAAGAAGAGCTAAACCCAAACATAAAACTACTGTTCAATCTCAGCCTTACTACAGGATATGTACCCAAAGAGTGGCATACAGCAACAGTGGTCCCTCTCCACAAAGGTGGTGCCTCAACGGATCCTGGAAACTATCGCCCCATAAGCCTGACTGGCTTGGTCTGCAAAGCTATGGAAAGGATCATCATGGACCTCATAAATAAAGATATTGGGGACCTACAGACACTGGATCCTACCCAGTTCGTCTTTGTTAAGGGCAGATCCTGCCTCTTAAACCTGGTCGATTTCTTTGAAACAGTCACCAAGGCCATTGACAAGGGGAAGGTGGTCCACACAGCCTACCTGGACATTGCAAAAGCCTTTGATACAATACCCCACTCGGGCATTATAGATAAGCTCACCAGCTTAAATATAAACATCTATGTCACTAGATGAATTGCAAACTGGCTCAAGGACAGAACTCAACATGGTTAGAATTACTGGAGCCATGTCAGACTCCAAATCAGTTGCAAGTGGCATCCCACAAGGCTCAGTCCTGGGACCTCTCTTGTTCGGTATATATTTCTCAGAGGTACAGGCCAACACGGAAGGACTGTGGCTGACCAAGTTCGCAGATGACTGCAAACTGGGCGCCATAATCAACTCTCCAGCTGACACAAGCATCCTCCAAAAGGGTCTCATAGAAACAGACAACTGGTGCCAGAGCCATAGCCTCAAGCTAAACAGCAAAAAGTGTATAGTCATCCCCTTTGGCAAAAACAAAGTGCCCACAAATTACCACATAGGTGGTAATCCATTAAGTACAGAAGAAGTAATTAGGGACCTGGGGACCCAAGTTGATAGCAATCTCTCATTTGACAACCACGTGGCCAAAGTGGTTAGAAAAACATTTTATATAGCCCACCTAATCATGAAGGGATTCACATCTAGATCAGGGGAGGTCATCGTGCGTCTTTACTCATCCCTCATCAGGCCCATAATTGAGTACAATGCCCCTTTTGGGATGTACCTTACCAGACACCTGCAGCAACTGGAAAGACCCCAAAAGTACCTCACCAAGAGGATCAAAGGGCTCAAACAGATGCCATATGCTGCCCGGTTAAAGAAACTCCAGCTCTACTCAGTGGCATACCGCCTGCTCAGAGGCGATCTGTGCCTGACGTATAAAGCCATGTCCAACCCGGAATTAATGGACATGCTGCGACTCAGAAAATCCAAAAACCATCGAGCCACGCGCTCGAGAGACTTGAACCTCAGCACTGAAATAAATAGGACATGCTGGAGGGACAGATTCATAACCCAGAGGCTCCCTTCACTGTGGAATAAAATCCCAGTCCAGGTTAGGCAGAGTCCCTCATTGACTTTCTTCATCTTGATGAGTGGATGGGAGATCATAGGTTTACCCCGGGTATCACTTATGTGTCACTGTTAGACAGAGGCACAGTATACTAACCTCGAAAAAGGGCATAGCAAAATTAATTTAAAATGGGTGGCGAAAGCCAAACAAACTCTGGCTAGGCTTATAAATGCCCTAGGGCAGATAGCCTGGTATGAACCTATGAATAAAGCACCCAATACACACAAAAATGCTAGCACTTGTGTCTGACCAAAAAAGCCCTTAAGACAATGCGCAACTATTCCAAATGTTTTAGTTATAGGTGACTCTGTAGTGGGACATACTGACACCCAACTCACCAGGTTGAACAAGAAGAAGGTTACAGTCACCTGCCTGTCTGGTGCAAGGATTCACCAGATCACACACACACTCAAGTCTCTCAACAAGTACCGTTATGACTCCATCATTGTTCATGTTGGTGTGAATGACTTGAGATGTACCTCTCTGGACTATATGAAAGTAGACATGATTGAGCTCTCTATGTATCTCGGATGGATATGTTCCTAGCTTTGAGCAGCATTTTACCTTTGCTTAGGATGATACCACAATGTAAACAGAAAATGACTGACTTCAATAGTTAGCTTAGTTTCTGTTGTCATTGTAAGGGGATCCATTTCCTGTCAGTCTGGGATGACATGGTGGATAGACCACGATGCTTTGCCAGAGAAGTTTCTTTCTTTCTGCTGCTGGGTAAAGTTCTTCCCTCCCCTATAATGCCTTTTTTAGGTAAGGTCACAAAAACAAAATTTCCAACATGAAAATATCAAACACAAAGAAATTAAGGGTCATGCTGCTAAATGCTAGGAGTTTAAATCGGAAACTGCACTCTCTGGAAGAACTCCTCTCCCTGGAAGATGGTGATGTCTGTGCAGTCATAAAGGCCTGGCTCAAGGTCACAGAAAGTACCCTAGCCTTGCAAGGTTACAATGTCTTCCACACTTTCAGACTGCAAATTGAAAGTGTGAGAACCAAAGGAGGTGGCGTAGCTATCTTAAAGATAGTTACATCTCTAGACTGGTTAGACAAGAAAACTCTGTGGAGCTACTTCAAATCCAAATTACCGTGGGCAAGAGCCCCCTTCCATGAACCAAGATACTCACACAGCTTATTTAGACCTACTTGGGACAATTAAGGTACAACCTAACATCCTAGCTGTGAATGACTTCAACTGGCCTTCCATTAATTGGGAAACATATATGAGCCTAAACTCACTCTGACAAAAGTTCTTGGATTTTGTTGACTCAAATACCCTGGAACAGTGTACCACCCCACAAGGGGTCCAATATTCTAGACCTGGTCCTCACCAATATGAGTGACCAATGCAATGCCTCAAATTTAGGGCCCACACTGGTTAAATCCCACCATGAACAGTCATTTTTGAAGTAGCAATAGACCTAGAACTTCCCAAAGGGGAAGTCAGGCTAAAAAACTTCACCAAAGCTAACTATATCTTGCTAAGGGAAGGTATAATCAGCTCCCAGGCTCCAGTTTTCAGAGATAGCATTGTCGGCTATACTGAGATATACACTGATGCCACGTGTAAACATCTACACAGATGTATAAACACAGTAGTGACAGGATTAAAGTAAGATCCTCAAGAAAAACATTCTTGGTGGATGTCTAGCATAAATTAATTATACAATAATCGAAAGAAGCTGCTGTCTAAAAATCCAAAAGTCATATCCGAGAACTGGAACAGCACCGTCCTCAGCCTAAATAAGCAAATAAGACAATTTGTAAAATCTTCAAAGAGCAACTGTGAGAAATATTTAGCAACCGTAGCCAAGGATAACCATAAGGCTTTCTTCAGCTACATTTGCAACCTAAAAGGTAGGAGTCAGATGTGTGCTGAACTAATTGTGGCTGGCATCACACACACTGACCCTGTGGAAATTGCAGCAGACAGGTTTGCCAAAAATTTCACCACCCCCATCCCCCCAAGCATGCCACAAACCATGTATGTGAAGTTGTTTTATCTCGCCGTTCATTCTTTCAGATGGGTTGAGAGACAATCCTCTGCTCTGAGTTGGCCTACTACAAAGCTCAACATCTTCAGACAGCTCGAGGCCAAGTCCCTATCCCATGATGCACCTTGAGTTACCCCAGATCTAGTTTGCTACTGCAATAGATAGGAGGTTTCCTAGCACAGCTCGGGCCAGTGGAGCTTTTTTTTTTCTAACAACTTGCTAAATTTGATATTTCTTATAATAGTGATAGTTTTTCATAGTTATAACTTTGACAGCTTATTAATAGGTATTTCCTCTCCTTTTGGCCTTTGTTTTTTTTTATAGGCCTTTAATATTCCCTTCCCTTCTTTGGTGTACCTCCATAATATTAGCATAGTTATATAGGTTTGTAGTTTAAATAAGATTCTTTAAACTTTAAACATAGTGTGTGTGAGTGCATTTGGATAGTTATAGTTACTTCACAGTTTTTCTTATACAGCCCATTTGTTGTTTAGGACTTATTACTGAAGCTTAAGGTTACTAAAGTTGTGTGTGTGTGTGTGTGTATATTCTCTTTGAGACAACAGTCTGTTACTGTACAGTAGATTTTTTGATACTGTAGACTTTAATATGGCTGACAAGGAGAAAGACAAGCATCCTATGTCTGGCTTTAAAAAGTGTCCAAAATGTGGACAAAAAATTTCTGTGACAGTCACATTAATTGTGTTTAATGTCTTGGAGCCTTGCACTTGCAAGAGAGCTGCTCCATTTGCCATTCATTTTCTTCCATAGTTTTACACCAGAGAAAAAGAAAACTCATAGACAGAGGACTTCTAAAATCTTCATTTCAGGAAGCTTTGAGTGACCAGGATAAATCTAGTCAGTGTCTCAAGTCTTCAAAGGCTTCTTCCACTGAGTTAACAAATTAAAAAAAAAAATTTTGACATCGGCTCCACAGCCTTCAGAGCTGAGCATCCTGTCTTTTCAGAGCCAGTCCCCAGTCCTGGAGCCAATATCTGAAGTATTAAAGTCTCCCTTACTCCAGTCGGTACCACCCTCCATTCATTCATCTCGGTCCTCGATCAGCCTATCCGATTTGGAAGTGGATCGTGTGGTGCAGAAGTTGTTACAGGCACCGTTATCAGCTCCGACCCAAGTGGTTTCAGAACCGAAGACTGTTATGCCATCGACTTATTTTCCTCCTCTGAGCCATACCGGTCCTTCGGAGCCAGAGGAGTTAGACCTGATGATTTTTGAGCCTTCGGAGTCAATGCCTGCTCCAGTGTCATCGCTTCCATTTGCTTGGACTTCCTTGGCATCTATCAAGGAGTCTAGGAGCCGACACTCTCCAGTCGGGTCCGGAGAGGATGGTCGGACTGGCCTGTCGGTCCCGACTTTGCCTCTCGGGGCCTCGGCTTGGATGAGTTTGGCTCCTACCTCTGGATTGGAGCCAACTGTTTCAGTGCTGAGGGGATCAGTTGTTTCTTTGGATCCAACAGTCCCTTCTCATCAGAGCAGAGGTACCTTTGAAGCCATGAGGAGAGTGATGTCCCCCAAGACATCTACAACTTCAGGTCCAACTACCTCCTCTCCAAAAGTGCCTGTGTCTATTTCTGCCTCACAGATCTCTTTGAAGTGTAAAGACCCTGAGCCTCAAGAAGCCCCATTGGGTGGCCCCTGCTCTTCTGAGACCTCACCAGAAGTTCCCACTGATGAGGTTCCCAGGAAGAGAATTTGCAAGAGGAAGCACCTAGACTCCCCGCAGGAGTCTTTCACATCTGATACCAACTTGGATGAATCAGAAAGGTCCCCACAGTCCCCTCTGAAGAAATCTCATTTGCAGAGTTATTAGAAATCCTTAAACAGAGGGGTGGCTGGAAGTCCACCAACCCTACTGAAGATGAGTTTGTTCTCCTGAAGGCTTTTGGGTCTCAACCCTCCACCTCTTCGGTGTCTCTGCCCTTCGATGAGCTCATGGAGCTGGTCTCATGAAGGGTGTGGGAGTCTCGGGATACCATGGAGCCTGTCCCTAGGATGCCCAATAAATTTATTTCTGCTCTTTAGGATAAGTCCTTTCTCACTAAGGGAGTGCCAGTTGATGCCATGGTGGTGACGGCAGCCACCAAAAAGGAAATGTCAGAAACTTCTTCCTCTATCGATCCTCCTAACAGAGACTCTAGGATCATGGATAGGTACGGGAAGCACATGTGCAGTTCAGCAACATTTGCCACGTGTTCACTGAACTATCTCACACATTTTACGAGACTGCAAAGAGACCTCCTAAAAGAGCTTGGAGATGCTCCTCAGGGTACGGAAGCTGCAGAAGCTTCATACAAAGTCACCTCTCAGCTTGCTGCCCTCAATTCCATAGTGAACTTGTTCATGCGTCTCATTTCTTATGCAGGTGATGGAATGAGTAGGGCAGCGGGTACAGGAATTGCTCTCAGGAGGCACTCCTGGATACTCGTGTTTTCCTCCGCAGAGCCCTTTAAGTCATCCTTTGTCAACACCCCTTTTGATGGCTCTTCCCTTTTCAGGCCCAAAGTTAAGGAAAATTTGACCAGGTGTAAGCAGGAAGGAAAGACTATCTGCCATTGGAGTCCATTTTTCCACCCCTACTAGACCTTACCCCAAGGGTCAAAAGGGAGGAAAGATGTGGTTCCAAAAAGCCCAAGCAGCCTTTCTGGACACACGTAGTGAACCCCCCTCCAGGGGCAGAGGAGGGGGCAATAATGGAAGGCACTGCCCTCACGGCAGAGGGGGTCCACAAAACCAGGGTGACAGAGACCAGTTCGGGAAGTCCTACCAGCGCTCCTGAAAGGAGGCCCAACTGTCCTGCTCTGGAAGGCAGTCAGGGGTTGCTTTTCTTTGTATCCAGATGCCTGGCTCAAAATAACAAACGACAACTGGATACAAAGTGTAGTTTCCAGAGGATATTTCATTCCCTTCGCCACTCCCCCTCCATTGACAACAAAAATCGTGGATGTTCCATCCAGTTACAGGGAACAAGCAACAGTAGAGGTCCAAATGTTGCTAAGAAAGAGAGTCCTCTAACCAGTCCCAGCAGACCAGACAGGATCCAGAACTTACTCAAGATAATTTTAGTTCCAAAAAAGACATGGTACTGGAGACCTATTTCTGGACCTCAGCAGACTAAACTGATCCGTCAAGAAAGAGAAGTTCAAGTTCCGGATGGTCACGCGTCAGTCAGTACTTCCCTTCTTAGGGAAAGACAATTGGATGTGCTCGATAGATCTACAGGATGCGTACTACAATATAAAAATGGCCAGACCATCCATGGATCATCTGCGCTTCTGGTTGGGAGCCAATCATTACCAGTTTTGAGCCCTGCCCAAAGTGGCAAAGGGAATAAAATATCCTCTGGAAACTATACTTTGTATCCAGTTGTCTCACTACAGCCCCCAGAGTATTCACCAAATGTATGGCAGTGGTTATGGCTCACCTGAGGCATTTAGGATTCCAGGTGTTTCCATACTTAGACAATTGGCTCCTTACCGCCACCACCAGGCATCAGCTAATACAAGCCAGGGACACCATACTTACTCTTTGCAATAATCTAGGCATTACCAGAAATTCAGAAAAATTTGCCTTGTCGCCATTGCAACATATTGTTTTTATTGGAGCAGAATTGAACACCACCACCACCATTTTCAAACTTCCAGCAGAAAGAGTTTTACTACTTCGTCAGCAAGTCCAGAACATCACATCCAGAGACAAGGCTCCAGCATCAGAAGTGCTAAAGCTGTTAGGCATGATGGCAGCTGCAATAATAGCGATACCATTGGGTCGCATGCACATGCGGATTCTACAATGGCTGCTATTCACTCAATGGTCTTATCAAGAGCTCCCAATGTCTCATCTCATAATTGTGCCAAACACATGCAAAAAGGATCTTCGGTGGTGGTTGACCTCTCTTCAAGTAATAATAGGTTGTCCTTTTATCCTACCCTCACCAGCGGCCAGAGTGACCATGGATGCTTCCCTGATAGGGTGGGGGGTGCATTGTCAGGGAAGAACAGCCCAAGGTCCTTTACTGATTTTGCTTCTTTTGCCTGAAATTCCTTGTCTACTGATTTGCAGTCCTTTACTTAGCTCTTTTTCAAGTGAGCAGTTTAGACATGGTATCTTTGTATCAGTAATTGTACCTGCTCTGGGCTAGTGGGATAGTCTAAAATAATTGTTCCATTTACAGATTATCTTTACCATGTTACACTCCCCTACCTCATTTTCTTATGTTTTACTGCAAATGACACATGGGCTTTTTATATTCCTTCATAATACTTGTTCTGTGTTGTATTCTGGAGTAAATTATAACTCCTCCACAAACATAAGCACTTAAAAAAATCTCAAAAACAAGATTAACAGGGTAACTGAAACATTTAAATAAACCTATTTTAGCCTTCTTTAGTAATCAACAGCCTTTCAAATGGTCTTGCAATCTCAATATCTGTAGGCCTATTGTTTCATCTGTGTTTATTTGGTTGTCGTCCTATCAGTCCATCCTTGCACGTTTTAACTTACAATGGGGCTATGTAAAAGAATGCAAAAGTTTAAAGTAGATGTCATGTATTATGACAAGACTTGTTTTTCCTTTTGTTCCATATACTCCAGCTAGCAGGTCATGTGCAATGGCAGTTATGCTTTTTGCTGTCTGGTAGGATCACCACTGGCTTTGGTCTGTCCATTATTACTCTGTTTTCAGTTCCTATCACCATTTAGGACATATTCTGACTCTTTCTTGAGAAGTGGGATATGGTGCTGCCAAGGTACATCTAGCAGGGCTGTACAACATTCCTGACATTTGTGGGTTGGAGTGTCAGGGGAGAAGCATCATACTTCAATCAAATCTACAGTGCTGGAATGTTGTGCAGGTGGAAGCCCCTTCCCTGCTTTGTGTACTGGTATCAGTATATGGACTAAATAGTTGGACAGTGAGGCATGGCTTCTGAGTACATTTTCACCACAGACTTCAGGAAGGCTATTCTTCTCAGTGCACCTGAACTCCCAGCTCAGTAGTATTTTTAACTCCTGGTGTACCAGGAGTCAGGTAAATGATCTTCCATTTCAGCATGCTACCTTCACTTCCATAATAGGCATGCCTATCCAACTTAGCTGGATTTGAACTCGGATAACCTGGAACATAAAAAGGGCTTTATCTCTCTGTGCCACTGATGCAGTCTACTGTAACAAGACTTAAGTGTCAAGCTGTAACTGTGACACAATACACAAGTATCTAAGACCCACTATAATTTTTTTTTTTTGGCACATAAAAGTGTGACCTCCCTATTCCTTATTTCATCGTTATCCTTAGTTTTTATTGCTGAGTTTATTTCTGATTGCATTCGTTTATTGTAATGGCATCTAAAATGAAACTATACTGTTTGTAGGTATGTTAATGTTTTTGGATACTCTTACATTTCCTGTCAGTATTTTTTTTATTTTACCAGGTGAGAAAAACTCATTATGGAAGGAAATATCATTTTTACAAGAATGACTTTGGGGATTTCAGTATGCTAGGGGCAGAGTTCTACACATATGTCTATTATAAGTGTGTGTGATATGCTGTCAATCATTTTGATTCTAACAAGGGCTCAAATTCCCATTGCTCATAAAATTATGCAATTGTAAAATAAAATCTGTATCAGCACAGGCAAGTCGCATTTTTTTCACTAATTGTATTGCTTCCAATTTTTAGTTTCCTCTCATTCAGAATCGTAATTGGCTAAAGTAATACTTGCATTGTATTAGAGCAATGGAACTGAGATGGCACTGAGAAAAAATGGAGTTTGGAGAAAAATGTATGTAGAATTCTCTTCTTACCCTTTTTTCAGATTTTCTCAGCTTAAAACTAAGTGGCTAGATTTTAATTGTTTGAGAAATGGAATCTACATTCCATTGTTTTATAATGGGCTGCTGGTCTAGAACAAGACTACTCTTTTCAATAGTTAATCTAGAGTGGAAATATACAGATTTTTCTCATTCAAAACTTGTTGTAGAAGTTCCTTATAATGCCATCTCCAAATAGAACTTCTGCATACCTCCCAGCCTAACATCCAAAGCAAACCACCACTAGACCATGTAGCTCAACTTGAAGTCTAAACAAACTGTTTGAACTCGAGGCCCGTTTGCATGCATGCATGCTTTGTTACAGAAACCTTGTTTAAGCACTTACAGAGCACTCACTCAGTACCTGGGTTTTGCACTTACCCCTCATTTAGACCTTATGGAAACTGTGGTGGCAGATCCATTTTTATTGTAGACCACATTATCTTGAAACATATACCTATAGACACACAAGTGGAACTTATAGAGGTTAATGTTGCACTAAATAGGATAATTTGTCAAATCATAGTGTGTTATAGGACCCACGATATGTTTCAAGAAAGTCACACAACATTCCTAAATATTCTTAATGAAATTTCCATAAAAACATTGTTATCCTAGGTGATTTCAAGTACTCATTCATAAACTGGAGGACCTCTACCAATCACTGGGGATATCCATAAAAGTTCTTACATTTTATAAAATAAAAATTCCTTGAAGTAGATTAAGGGACCCAATAAAGAACAGAATACACTTGACGTCATCCTGACAAATTTGGCACCTGTATGTGCCATACCCTAGGTATCCCCCTCACTGGTCATGCCAGACGACAAACTAACCTTCTCCATTAAGATCCCCAAAACTATCAGAATCAAATATCACAATATTCAAGGACTTTAAATATACAAATCCCCTGCAATTCTGTAATGAAGACAATGGTATTAACCACAGTGTTGATACTGCAAGGAGTTATTCCGACAAGTTCTACTTATACCTGGACAAATGTATTAAATTGGCAGTCCCAGCTAGAGTCATACAAATAGTGAAGTTTAAAAGCAAACCAGCATGGTGATCCTCAAGCATTAATAAACTTCATAATAAACATAAGTAACTCATTGAAATATATTGTAGAACAAAAGACCACCAAATTAAGGAGAATATCAAACAGCTAGATAAGAAACTAAAATGGACATCAGAAAAAAATGAAGGCATCCCATTAACTCAGACTAGTTACAACAGCCAAAAAGAACTACACAGTCCTCCTTTAGTTTTGTCAGGAAAATAAGAAATAACACCAGATATTGCCCTGAGTATATTTATAATGGTACTACCTACTCCAATTTTGTGGATATCCAGTGGATCTTGCCATCATAATGGCAAATAAATTGTGTCACCATCATGCTAGAGATATCCATTTCAAACCTATTTATCCCTGACAGAATCAAGCCATCAACCATCAAGAAAGGACATGTACTGAAGGTACTCTCCAAAACAAATAATACCTAATTAATAGGACCTGACAACATAACTGGTTGCCTGATTTACAGCACTGAACAACCTTGATGGGTTCACTCCTCTACCTCTCAACCTGGGCATACCTACAGTTTTTGTCCCACTAGAGTGGTACATAGCTGTTGTGATTCCACTCCATAAGTGTAACCCCACCACTGACCTTGGGAGTTATAGACCTACCAGCCTAATGAGTCTTGTATGCAAAGCAATGGAACTTGTCACAACTAACCTAAATTAATTATGGTATTAAAAATCTTATCAGACTCGACCACTAGCAGTTTGACTTTGTCAGAGGTAGGTCTTGTCAAGTGAATCTTGTAAACTTCTTTGAGAGGGTTACACAGGCCATAGGCTGTGGGTAAACTGTCCTCACAGTGTACCATGACCTCATCAGGGCATTTGATACTTTACCATACCATACACAAATATTATAAACAAACTTAAGGAACTAGAAATTAACCTGCATGTGGTTAGGTGGCTAGCCATTTGGCTTTGGAATAGAACCCACATAATAAGAGTAGGAGATGTATCCTCTGAAAGCATGAGAGTGACCAATTCAGTACTCCAGGGATTGGTGCTGAGACCTCTGTTATTCCATATGTACTTCTCTGATCTCCACTTATCAAATGAGGATCTCTGGTTAACAAAGCTCGCAGATGGTTGTAAACTAGAGTCATCATCATAAACCCCTCTGGCATACAGGCACTCCAACATGAGTTTAGACTTCTAAGGAGTAGTCTGCGAATGCTTGATGTGTACAAGCCTATATCATAACTGTAAAATTCCTTGATGTATCGATACAGCAGCATTTTTTGTTAAGTTTGAGGTAAGCTTTGCTATGCTTAAATGTCTCTTGGGCTTATAGCTTGGTAATCACTTATGAACCTATAAATAGCTGATGTGCAAAAAATGGGCACAAACTCAGTTTAACGCATGGCATTTGGTAAGCCCTGCTTAGCTCTAGCTAACAGCATAGATAACACACCACTTCAAAATGAAAAAGCAGTAACAAACCTAGGAATGTTATAGGATACCTCCCTTGTTGCAGTGGTGGTCATGATCATAGGAAGTTAGTAGGCTATTGGCCCTGAGGCCCTTACAAGCCTAGCCCATGTTCCAACAAGTCAGCACCCTATGCCACTGTCAAGTAGGGACACAGGTGGAATCCCAGGGGTATATTTTCTGTTCCCCATCCAGTTATCCAGGTTGTGCTTAAAAAGGTTTAATGAGGTATTCTGCTTAAATGGAGAGGGAGTCTGTTGCACAAAAGGAGGAGTCTCTGGGACACAAATCTGTCCCGCCAACAAGTCCTATTGATGTCAAAGACCAGGTTGAGGTCACGCGTGAGGATTGCTTGAGTGGAGCTTGACTTGCAGATATGTAGCAGTCCCATCAGGGCGGGGTCTGAGATTGCTTGTATGCCAGACAAAGGTCACCTCTGAGGAGTCTGTAGGAGACTGAGTAGAGGCACAGGGCTTTTAACCTATCTGTAGAGGGTAGATATTTGAGGCCCTGGATTCACTGGGTGAGGAACCTCTGTGGTCTTTCCAGCTGATGCATGTGCTTTGTGAGGTACATGATGAAAGAGGCACTGTACTCAACTCTTATAAGGGCAGAATACAGGGATGCTATGATCACCTTGTATTTGGATGAAATACCCTTACTAATGAGGTGGGCCTCATTTAACTTGCACAGTTCATAGCAAAGGGGGTTTCTTCCAGATAAAAAGACGTCCTCATCTCTGCAATGATTATACCCATCACTGAGTATGAAGTCCCCTCTGGAACATACCTTACTATGTATGTCAAGCAATTAGAAAGAGCTCTTAACCTGTAATTAAAAATATCATGGATATTAAAGACCTGAACTACCAAAAAAGACTGGAGGCTTTATCTCTGTTCACTATTTAATGTAGACTCCTTAGGAGGGATCTGCACCTTGCTTATAGGGCTTTAAGGGATCTAGTAGTCCAATAACTCTTATATCTCCATAAATCAAACAGTACAGGCTCGAGGGCTACATCTAATCCAACAAATAAATAAAACAAGGAGGAATGATGAATTTGCCTTCTCTGATGCAAACTTCCTTTCCAAGTTAAGCAGTGTGACACACGGTTTACCTTTAAAACATAGCTAGACAACTGGGTGGATATTCAGAACGATCTGTGGTATTACTGACCTGGCCCTCCTTGAAAAGGGAGGCAAGGGGAAAATGGCTTTGTGGATCTTTTGCCTTGTAATTCCTTTGATTGAGTATCTGCAAAATACTCAAGGCATAGGCCCAAACCTATGCCATCCTCTTGTCCCTAGAAGCTATATATTGGGTACAATTATGTTATATTAATTAGACTTGTAAAGGCTCTTAAGTCAATAGCCTAGTAATCTCCTATGATCCTATAAAACAATAAAATAGCTGTGAAACAAAAACAATTGACATAATGATTAGTGGGTTGATAAAATTCAAACTGATGCAAGCAATTACATCAAAATAAATTCATATTTACAATACTCAGCTAAAACTTTCCTGAGTAGTTAAGTTCACAAAATCATAATGAAACATTCCTACTTGTAGTTCCCAAGCTATTTTTTTTCCTTAGAACTGTTTGATTATAACACCATCATTTAACCTCAAACTACCATCAGCAATGAAGCAAAGCTGCCCAAATATCTTAAAACAAAAGTAAGTATCTCTGAATCATATCTTTATGGGAGTAGGACAGGGCTGACATACCTCTCAACTGTACAGAATTCCTCAGTAAATGCTGGTTCTAAAGGAAAAATATTTGGGTGCCATGAATTCCCAAGTGGCCCCTGTAATTTCTGAATTTCCTGGGATTTTTTTAAGTCTTTTTTTATTTTAGGATGACTGTGTTCTTGACATCAAGTGCAGGGCACAATGACATCAGCTTCACGAGGCAGACAGCCTGTCAGAATTCAGCAGCATTCATTACTACTTAATTTTTAACTTTACCGCTCCGCAGGTCTTCTCAGGCAGTCCACACCAGCTCCTACAGGTAAAGCAAAAAAGTGAAAAGACTGTAAGCTAATGGTGGCGGGGGGGGGGGGGGGTGAGAAGGCCATGCTTAGTTCTTGGTATGCTAGTGGTGGGGGATGAGAGGGGCATGCTTAATTTCAGAGTTATTCCATTGATTTTTTCCCATTTACTCTCTGAGATTGGAAGCATATTTTCTCGCTGCTGCACTTATTTACTTTCTGAACTAGTTACAGCATTTCAGTGTGTGTTAGTTATTCCATTCACCACCACTGCATTTCTTAAAAGAGAACTAGTGTGTTTACTTTCTGAGTCAGTTACTCAGCATTTCAGACGTTCTAGTTACACGGTATCTCTGGGACCAGCTGCATTAATTTACTTTCTGAGCTAGTTACAGCATTTCAGAGTGTGTTAATTATTCCATTCACTGCTGCTTCATTGATTTACTTTCTGAGCTAGTTTGTGCTGCTACATTTCTTAGAAGACTCGCCATGCTTAGTTCTTGGTATGCTAGTGACAGGGAGAAGAGGGACATGCTTAATTTCAGAGTGCGTTAGTTATTCCATTGATTTTCCCATTTACCCTTTGGGACCGAAAGCATATTTTCTTGCAGCTGCAATGATTTACTTTCTGAGCTAGTTTTAGCATTTCAGAGTGTGTTAGTTATTCCATTTGCTGCTTCTGCATTGATTTACTTTCTGAGTTAGTTTGTGCCCCTGCACTTCTTAGAAGAGAGCATGTGTATGTTTGTGTGTGCATGCATGCGTAAAATGTCACAGTTAGGTATAACCGGTGGTTAGTTTACTCAGACTCAAAATCTGTACCTTTGGTACAAGAAGCAAGAGCCTAAATTCTCTACCCATGCCACCAGTTGTGATTCAAAGAGTTAAATCCATAGTTCTCAACTGTCCAAAGTTTCACAGAATGTCTGGAATGTTTGGCTCATACTTTTGGTCACTCTGTTCCTCTTAAAAGTTGTGGTTTTCTGGCAAACCAGTGAGAACTGAATTTGCAAAATAATGATAGCCATCTAAGTTTCAGTCTTCCTATTTTTCAGGAAACACATGGTAACACAAAACATTTTATTCTAGCAACTTTCTAAGAGTATACAAGCAATGTTTAAAATGTGTCCCTGGCTTTGGGCCTTTGTCCCCCCTCAATACATTTTGGCTTTTTCCTGATTTCTTGTGCTGCATAGTTCTTCAAGGGGAGAGAAGTTCAGTGCTGTGTATGCCATGTCTGTTTGTGTTGTTAGTAGCAGAACAGGCAGTATACTTGCTCTTGCTGCAGAAGGCTGTGGGTTCTACTCCCACAGTATGTTGATGGATTGCTACTATTGTACTGTGTTGTACTTTTGGAGGGGGGTGGATGCTGCAATCCTGAGAATGTCCTCTTTGGCGGAGATGCCTAGTAACTATGAGCCTGTTATCAGTTTGCCATCCAAACCCTATTGCAATATTACTAGCTTATTTTTTTATTGTAACATGGGTAATTTATTCTTCAAGAGCAACAGGCACTTTATTTGTAGATGATCATTTTTAAAAAACAGCTAAAGGTAATGTTAGTTCAGGAGCCTAAATGTAAATGTTTTAAAGTAATGTTTTGCATGGATAGTTCTGCAATAGATTGCTTAAATATTTTCCATAGAAAGTATTGTTACATAATGATGATCTTTGTAGAAATTATACTGAATGTACTCCTAGTGTTAGCTAAACCCATATATTATTACAATTATTTGAATTCAGTTAATTGCTACACTTCTCTGCTTTGAAAGAACTGATTGCATTTGCCAAAAAGCGCTCAGTCTATAAATCTATCTGCTGATTTCCTCTGCTTAAATCCAGCCTGTTTATTTTCTAGTTGTAGAAGGCTGAAGCAGTTAATTTTATTTTTATAAAAGAAAATTGTATTTTAGTCTTGCAGTTCGCACAAGTTCAAAGTTTGATACAAATTCAAATATTAATTTAAAGAAAACACTATTCTGTTTATTTTGCGTGTAATATTTTCTTCAATTTGTGTTTAAAAGTAGGTATCCCACAATTCCACCAGAGTGGGTGGAGTTGCATAATTATGTATGCAAATTTTATGTTAATCAGCATACAGATTTATACCTATTTTTCATGTGCCTTTGTCCAGATTTTTTTATGATTTCAAGTTGAGAGGTATGAGGGCCGACCATAAGCAAATTAGACCAATATGGCCCAATAGAGCTCTGCTTCCTTAGAGTGCCCCTTACTATGGTATGATACGGTTACTATGCCTTACATGACCCAGAGATTTGCCTAAGAGACACTACAGAAAAGTCCAAGGCATTTTCCTACTGTAGTCTTGCTACCATATTAGTTACAAGTCTCGTTAGTGGAGCAAACATTCCTTGTTTTGCTCTCCACAGGCCAGTACTACTGTTAATCATTGCTTCATGCCTCTTTTATAATCCATAGTCCCACAATAGTCAGTTGCTTTTGCTGAGTGCTCAACAGGGTTTTCAGTCCAAAATTGGTCAGATCAATCATCTATTTACTGTCTCAATAGATAAGACAAGTGCTAAACTGGAGACTGATTATATGTTTCTCTTTGCTGCTCATGCTGACATGGGATTTTTGAATGTTTACTTAATCAATCACAAGAAATAGCTGTGGAATAGTCAGTTTGAGTATGAAAACAAAAGCCACTAAGCATAAAAAATAACAGATATTGTGATGTCAGATAACTTCTATTCACTATACCTTGAGACAGAAAGTTATCAGTTCGACAGTATGGCAGATAAAGGATTGCTGCAGTCACAGATATGGGCAAAATAATCCTAGAGAAGTAAAATGCAAGAGTGATGAGATGTAGAAGTCGACTGAAAAAATGATTCACTGGGGTAAAAAAGAAAAGCAATAACAGAAACAGTTACTACAAGGGTATTACAGTTTGAGTCACATACTGAATGGGGGCAAGGGGGTAAGCAGAAACATAAAGCTAAAAAAATGTACTGGACTGAATTGGGGAGGACTTGGTAGGGGGGATAGTTAATTAAAGATAGCGAACTGTGTGTGGTTTGTATGTTCTCACTATGTCCATGTGCATTTCCTTAAAGCACTCTTTTTTTCCACCTGCCAAAAACCCAATGCTTGGTGACTACTCTAAATTATCTCAACATGTAATCCTTTCTGTTGCCCTTATGAAGTTGGGATATGGCTGTAAAAGATCTGCACGTATTTGTCCACTGACTCAGTTTAACAAATAATTAACTAACCAAAAACAAACTTTCCGAAATAGTTTTGACTGGGTAATGTGTGAGCAGTGTCATTTCTTAATAGAGGCCTGAGGTTATTATTAGGTTATTATTATTGTAGAGTATTCTCAGGAAGTTCAGCAGTTTTATGTGGTTTTGTAAAAACACATTGACTGTAACAAGTATAGCAATTTGTTTTGTAAGGAACTCCAACTATTCAAAGGAAGTGCAAGAGATGACTGGAAGAATGATGGAATAAAAGGGTAATACAAGGGTAATATGAGATCAGAATTTATAATGAAAGAAATTGTTCAGGTTCTTTTTAGGCTTCCAGTCTTCTGACAACCATTAAATGGAGCCCTGCCATCTCATTTGTCTAGTACTTCCTGGCATCCAAGGATATTGATTATGAGAAGACAGTGCTGCGGACTGTGATGAGTCAGAAATAATTCTCTAAAACGATCGTTTGATGGATAGAGGTTTCGACAAATAGGTATTTTCTAAATAGTTAATTCGACAATGTGATATAGACCCCTTCTTTGAGCAAGTCACATAACCCAACAGTTCTCCCAACTCACCCCAGAAAAGGGGCACTTCTGTCAGTCATGGTTCTTAATTTCCATGACCTATCTTCCAGACTTAATGTTAAATCCACCAAAATGCATGGTACACATTCCTTTCTGCTTTCATTTTATAACCTGTATTCTGCTTTTAAGTCTTACTCATTCTACCATTTTTCTTGTCTAAACAACCTTGGCCAGTAGTGATATCTGCTTTTTCAGAAAAAACTACTCTCTGTACCAAAACTACACTCTGTACCTTTCTTCAGACTGTTAAATAACTATTTTTGGCATATTTTTTACTGCCTTGCAGATGTTTAAGGTGCCTGTATTCTCTCATCTTGCTCTTATGTGGGTCATTCATATTTATCTGTCTGAATGGTCTCTGTGAAGTATTGCACAGGACAGAACCCTATGGGGATGATTTAGACATGGTAAGACTGCATAAGCCCAGTGCTCAAAGAAATGTGAGAAAGTAGGCCATCACCCACTTCAAAGGAAGTGGTGCAGTAGAGCTGACAGAGTGCTGCAGTTCTGTGTACCGTGTAGATAGTTGGTGCTTGGTGCACATGCAAGTGAGCTATGCTACGTGAACAAAAGTACCAATGCCATTTAGAAACACTTGTACTGTGCAGAAAACATTCTGCAGAATCTGAGTTAAATCTCAGTGACACAAGTGTACTAGCAGTATTCGCTGCTCAGACCGCTTGACTGTACCTATTTCAGGCCCAATTTACTTCTGCACATGATGTACCTAATTTTGGAGGCATGTCTCAATTTTCAAGCTTGATTTAACTCGTCACACAATTTTCTAACCCCCCCCCCCCATCACATGAGTTTGGAATCTAATACATACAAAACCGCACTTCATCACCACATACTAGTGGCAACAACAATTTAAAGACAGGGGGCATGCATCTTACATCTCCCCTTTTCTTAGAATAAAAAAAAATGGTCTTATGTAGTAGAATTTTGTGATACAGTTCATTAAAGTCTACAGATTTTACACTGTCTCTTTGATAATGTGCTTGTATATTTCCATCATTTTTGTTGCTCTCTCATTTTTAAAGATGCATTTCTGAGTAGAATTCCACATTCTACTGGAAGTAGGAAGAGATATGTTCTATTTGGTATTCACATTTTATGCTAATAAGGAGTCTAGATTTTTAGTTGGATGCACCTACTTTTCAAAGGGTTTTGTACCCATTTTAATGTCTGTAAGTTGAGAGGTATGGCTACTATACAAGTCCAACCTGTTATCTTCAGTTACACCTTAAAAGCATGCTCACACACACACAATGAGATTTTTCTGTCACAACCTCATTACAAAGCTGCAACTGTTAGAGCAGCATAACCATACCCTAATCACTACCATGGCCACCAGTTGCCTTTAGTGACAGTATTACAAACCTATAGTATTATTGTGTAACCTGATAGGATTTGGTACTTTGTGACATTGTCTCAAATATGAAGCACAAATAAAAGTACTATGCAGAAAGTGGGAACAAGCATAATATAAGTAATTTACTTTCTGAATTACATTTCTCATTATTGCATATTAGTGTTAGCAGCAGTAATCCACACTGTGAACAGCTATACCTGGTTTGAATACCATACATTCCAGTGATAAATGGTTGTCGGTGCATGTAGTCATGAAGAGTTCATAGTGCTGCTTTTCTTTGCAGTCTTAGTATTACCTCTAAAGCAATCTCGAGCTAACACATGGATGTACACCCCATAATAATGATCATTCTTTAAGTAATGCACCACCTCCCTTGAGTGCCCGCAGCACAATATAACACACGGACTGCTGTACATTGTCACTATACAGGTGATTCTCCCTTCTGAAGCACATCCTCACTTAACACAAGGAAGTTCACCGCAGGATAATGTTTAATCAATAAAGGATGCACTCACTCACTATAGCATATATATACACATGGATTGCTGTACTCTGTTAGCATATATGTGATCCTCCCTCCTTATGCACATCCTCTGCTAACATAGGGAAGTACATCCTGTAACAAAGGGAGATACTGCCGGCACAGCTGTCTGGAATTTTGTAAATAATTATAGATCATTTGTGAATATCAACATGATTTATATAGAAGTGTGACAAAGGGAGATACTGCCAGCACATCTATCTGGAAGTTTGTAAATAATTATATGTTGTTGGTGAATATCAAAATGATTTATATAAGATGCTTGTGTTACAACTGTATTAGAACTGTATGTCATGTGAATATCAAACTGCTGGTACAGAAATGTGTGTTGGAAAGGTTTTTACAAAGTGCTGTTTAAAATGTAATCACAGCATGCCATACTGGAATAGAACAGAAATGTGCATGCACTGTTGTAACTGTTTAAATGTATATATTTTAACAATGGAAAATGGAATACAAGAGGTTAACTTCAGTCCAGCAAAACTTCAGAAAAATATCTGAAAACATTACTTTATGGCAGCTACAGGCAACAATGTCTTTGCTGACAAGCTTTCTGTATTGTCTTGGAAGTGATTTTTTTTTTTATTTTATGACTTCCATCATTTGACAAAGATCTGAGGAAAAGCCTTTGTCTATGTATTTTTACAGGTGGATATTAAATGTTACCAGCTGCCATCAATGGTTGTTTTGGGCCTGAGGACTAGATGTCAGATGACAAGAAATGATGTCATTCTGCATGCTAGCCCAGCAGTAATATTTAATATTTGAGATATTAATGTGAGAACTCTCAGAGAGAGAGAGAGACAGTATTCTGTATTCCATTTTGGACCTAACAACTACAAGATCCATTCACCACATCTGCCTTGCTCTACAGTAAGGAAGTCTAGGGAACAGTATAATTCTCTTACATATAGTCAAGAATATAGCAGCACTTAGTTTAGATATTTTTCTTTATTTATTTGAGACTGTCCTGCAATGTTGTTTTACATATTTCCTGTGATTTTGAACTCTGATGTCACTATAAACATATACTGAGCATTTTCTTGTTCTTTTAATATGTATTATTAAATATATTTAAACCTTTCATTGTGGCTGATATGTCTAAAGATATTTTGGTTCTGAGAGTACTTGCATATTTATTTGGTGACACTGTGTGGGCCACTCCTAACAGCCTTGCTCTTGGTCAAACTACCATTTGTATTAATAGTAACATTACACAGTAAGAATGGACACCTTTTGTTAAGGGCCTTAAAGTAGCTGATAAGGGGTTCTGGTGGCAGTGATAACTACCTTATAGTCTGGGCAGAAGGGGATATAGCTAATAAACCTGTGCCAACCTTTCCCAGGTGTGTGTGTGTGTCTGTGTGTAAAACAAATCTCCAACAGTGTGTGTCAGCTACTTGGGCAGGGACACGAAGCATTGGTTGAACAGAAAGAGTGTTGGAGGACTTGGCTTAGAATCCTGGCTGAAGACTCAACTCTATAGTTGTGCCAGTGGGGAGTCTTATTAGGGATCTGGAGAAAGAGGGAGAAACCAGTCTCAGTCTGACCGTGGCCTCTGTGTGCTCTTAAGGAAAATTGCACTTGATGCAGCGAGCTGAATTTGGAAATACTGTGTGTGTACTTGTCATCCTCCTAGTGTATATCCCCCACTGTTGGAAGTGGTGAGGATTGAGGCTCCTTGATTACTGGTCCAGTGGTGGGAAGTCACATACCACATGATAATAATCATTTTTTAAATAATGCACCCCTCGCTTGAGTTCCAGCAACACTGTATAACACAAGGACAGAGAATCCTTTACTTAATATAACTTCCCCAATCATTCAGCAGTTTTTACATCATCTGTAGCTGTAGGATACATTACAGCACCATGCTGTGCACCTCATCTGCTGGCACAATCCTGTGTGCAGTTCCTTTCCCTGCATAAACAGTGATTGTAAGTTTCTTCTTAGAATATTATGCATTTTACAGCACATTGAACTGACTGTATCTTGGCAGATGTAATATTCTGTAGATTAATGGACATCTGTCAGCAGTGTAGATAAAATAAGTGTAGTACAGCTGATTTGCAGTATGAAGCATAGCTCTAAAGTTTGTTAATTGTGTCTTTGAATTCTTCTTTTGCATAAGTAGTCAATACACCTCATTTCCGCACTGAGTACCAGACTTACATAGAATGTGACAGCCTTCTGAATCCTACCTTAAAGGAGCACTGACATATAAATAATATAATTGTGTATAAGGAAGATGCAAAGCTGTAGAAAACAAACAGCTAATTATTCACAGGTTAGCTTTAGTTAGTGCATTGCAATAAATAGAATAGGAAGGGCTTACAATTTTTATTTCAGCTCTACAAATGGGGTTCTTGATGTACATTATTTGATGATAGAATTTAGTAGGATACTGCACTGCTACAGATGAACACAGACTATTTGTCTCTAAGTTATTTATGAATTTGCAACTGTTTAATGATATCCCTTATGAGTTTTCTGTTTGTTTTCTTTTAAAGTTTGCAGTTTTCATAGTACTGATATTGTTTGTCTTTCATTTGTGATGGGATCTGTATGTGAGTTTCTTATATTTTTGGTGAATTGTTTTGCATAATGACACTTGTCATTGCTGTTATGTATTATACAAATAAAACAAAATTTACCCTTGCTCTTTGTGTAGTGGCCAAGGTGAAAACATGGAAAAAGGCACTTTACTATCATGTGCTGAGATGCATATGGAGGTAGAGAAGTAAAAAAAAAATATTGACGCAATGTAGAAAAACTGGATATAAGTAAAACTGAATACCTGGATGGATGTCACTGATTAGTCTATGGATGACTGATGAATTGTTTTGCATAATGACACTTGTCATTGCTGTTATGTATTATACAAATAAAACAAAATGTACCCTTGCTCTTTGTGTAGTGGCCAAGGTGAAAACATGGAAAAAGGCACTTTACTATCATGTGCTGAGATGCATATGGAGGTAGAGAAGTAAAAAAAAAATACTGACGCAATGTAGAAAAACTGGATATCAGTAAAACTGAATACCTGGATGGATGTCACTGATTAGTCTATGGATGATTATGTTACTGCACTGGCTAGAGTTCTGTTGTGGGTTTATTATAATTATGGAAGCTGCATGTTCTTTTGAGGACTTAGCTGAAGCAAGGGAGCAGTCTGTGCTATATGAAGTCGCATTCCAGAGAGCTGATGTATGAGCTCTTACTTTTCACTCCCACTCAAAGATCCACAGAGTTATCTCTCCCCATTAAGGCTAATAACGGTACCATTATCTCTCCAGATGCCCACAAAACTGCTAGGAGTTATTATAGACAACAGTCTTAAGTTTGATGTGCACGTCAGCAAAACAATCAAAACCATTAACTGAAAACTGTGCTCACTTTATAGGATAAAGCCATTCCTTACCCCATATGCTAGGACCTCCATTGCCCACTCCCATCTACTCTCTACACTCTACTATGCTTCCCCTTTACTAGCCAACCTAAATAAATCTGATCTTAATAAACTTTCAAGCTGCTATAATAACATAGTTAGATTTGCAATTGGTCTACCCTATAGAACACATCATTGTAAAAATCTAAATTATCTCGGATGGCTAGAGCTACCCAGGCAGATTCAGTATAATCAACTCATTGTTGCTCACAAAGCACTTAACCAACCAGATAATACACATGCCCTGAAAAACATCATCTACCCCCACTACAACTCCAGATCACTTCGGTCATCTAACAGACTATTAATGCAAACCATCAAATCTAACAACTCAGCTGGTGACTCCCTGTTTGCCAACTCTGCTGGCAAAATTTGGAATTCCCTTCCTGCTAACAATTCCCTGGATATACCACCCTATCTCAATTTCAAATAGCTCTCAAGGAGTATTTCAAGTCTCAATGGATATGTCCCTGCTGCTTCTTCTTCTTATGGCTTTTCCAGGTTAGGGGTCGCCACAGCGGAACTCTGGTCCGCTAATGATTGGTAGTAGATTTTTATGGTGCCGAGGTGCCAGCCCGATGCCCACCCTTCAACGAAGACACCCATTCATGCATGTCTTTCGAATGCCACTTGACTGCGGGGAGGACATGCAGACTCCACAGAGAATGTGCTCCAGCCGAGAATCAAACAGGAGAACCTCTTGCTGTGAGGCGACAACGCTACTGCTGCACCACCGTGGTACTGATATGTCCCTGCTCCAAGCCTGACTAAATCTTTATGCATACTGGTGTATCTATCCTACGTCTGTAAGTGGTACTCAAATATCTTTGTTAAGACTTAGAAGATTGTTAGACTCTACAAATTTAAATGTACTATGAAATGTGGTATATTTCCATAAATTTAACTGGACTGTAAAATGTGTTATATTTGTATTATGTTATGATTACTCCTGTTCTACATGACATTGTAATGATTGTATATGTATACCTTTGGAGCTTTTCTCCCTGGGCCTCCACTGAAAATGGACATGTATCCAGTCGGACTATCCCGGCCAACAAATGTAAAATAAATAAATAAATGATCATTAAGAATAATATTGGTGTACATGGAATAGCTAAAATATATGGGATTTGGGAAGATGGAGTGTGGGTTTGGTGGTATCTTCCAAACTGGATTTTTGTAACTACAGTAAAAACGGTGTACCTTTAAACAATGGTCATTTTTATAGTAGAGTTACAAAGGGGATGCCAGGGACGTTCCCAAAAGAGCTTTTCTATGTACAACACTTACTCACTCATAATGTCCAAATGTACATATACAATGTTTATGTTTAGTTTCCAATATTTTTTCCAAAGCCATAAGTAGGTAATATGGTGCCTTGGGCAGTTCTCCAGACTTGAAGCTCCCACAACCTAATGTCAATGATAAAAAAAAAAAAAAAAAAAAAAAAAGCTTTGCTTGCTACAAATGTAACAATCACATTACTACAGTTGCTAAAGTTACTAGCATACACTGAGCCTCAACCTCCACCTGCAAATTCAGTATTGGCATTCATTTATGAAACCAGACTGTCCTTGTAGCTTAATAAATGAATACTGTCCCTGCATTCACATCCCATCAGCACTTGTTGATCACGTCCCCTAAGAGCTCACCCCTACTGCGGCTGCTGCCTTCATCCTGCCCTCACTATTGCTCTAATTTGTAGCATACATACTATTACTATTTAGAAACAGGAGTATAATTTCCACAGCCTTCTAAAATCCTGCCCTTATTATAGCTTGGATTTGTAGCATACACTATATTACCATTTAGAAATGAGTATAGTTTCCATAGTCTTCCAAGACTTAAATTCCTTGTCTTCTGTTAGTAAACTATCAAAGATATTAAAGGATTTGTGTAACTTTTATTAAGACATTCATTTGAATTCATTATCTGGTTCTACTGATTTTTTTAATTTTTGGATTTAATGCTTCAGTAAATCTGTTTATTATATGGGGTTGCATAAAGCTATGTAGCTCTGACAATTTTTCCCTTGTGCAACTATATTTTTCATGTGCTTCTTGCCCTCACCATCCACAAATGTGATGACAGAAGCATAAAAATGGTTTTAACAGTGGAAAGGATAAACACATCCCAAAGATTGCTATCGTACACTCAGGCAAAACCTCCGACATTAACAGTCTTCTGTTAGGGGTAGATACCCCAGCACTAGAGCCCGTCTTTTGCATTAGATGCAAATGAGTCCTACTTCACAAGTATGGCCAAGAAGGACAAAATATTTAAGAAGCAGAACTGGCTATATTTGCAGAGTTGCTGCAGATGCTTACAGCATATACACAGTGCAAGTCCCGTGTACAGGAGTATGTACAAAGTTTATACAACTGTTGAATATGACTGAAGCAACAACGGCCTGATAATACTATAGTGACTTGCTAGCATAGCTATATAGGCTGACAGTTCTGTCAATGGCTGTGACATGTTTTGATTACTGACATTGGCAGGACCTGCCTTTGGTCAACTGGTGGCCTAGGCAAAAGGACACTGCAGCACTCCCCCCACACCACCTGCTGCCCCCATTCTGGTCTATCTACACCATCTAGATTTCTGTAAAAGTGCCCCTGCTAGAACAGCACCCTAGGCGGCTGCCTAGTTGGCCTATGCCTAAGGCCAGCTATGGACATAGGGTGACATATTCTGTGGCCATTCCTGTCTATTCTTGTACCTCAACAGGCATCACTTGTGCAAGAACTATAATATATTCACATGCTCATATGTCTTCTCCCTATCTGTCAAACTCAAGAGACAGAGCAGCAAGGCACATGCATTATTAATGTATTATAGGTGATGCAGAGATAGCACTCACAGAAATGATAGCATGTTCAGCATAGCAGCTGTGGAATGTATGTCACATGTACACCATCTGGTACACAGTGGTACAGTATGCAGTACTATGGCATCTTTCAGTCTCTCTGATAGCTTAGTGGTGCTGGTAACACAGTAATGGAGACTTTATTTCCATAATCAACATTGCCTGCCAGTTAATGATGACCCACCTCAGCTGTGGTGTAACATCTGCAACCGTTTCAGCATTACTGAGATCAGCTGTCTGATTACATCCTTGTGCAGCACTGTCTACATATAAGCAGATGTGCAGGTATGTTCCATTGACATACTAAGTGCCCCAAATTGTTGATGGGTATGGAGTTATATGTCCATGTGGGTGGTTTGCAATCACTGAATCAAATGACAGTCTATTGTCATAAGTGTACAGTGCCATTCTTGAAGACTGCAGTGGATGGTCATCTGTGTGAAATCTAATATTAGGTTGATTCACATAGTGTTTGCATGCCACTGCATATATGTTTTATGAATGCCATAGTGTGTTTAATTTGTCTTGTTGTTATCATATTTATAGAATATCACTTTATTACTCCCCATTTCTATGGGGAAGTGTAGTTCCATCTCACACTTTACGCTGCTTTTCCTTATTCTTAACTTACTCATTATTATGCATGCTTTTAGTGCTCAAAGAATAATTATCTCCTTTTGTTAGCACTTTATTTTTTACGTAAAAAATATTTAATTTTTGATACCACATCACTATTTCCTCTACACAGTCACAAACTAATTTAGCATTCTTCAAAATTTCCCTCGAGGACCTTTAGTATACTTTCTATAATATGACATTTCTTCAATAATTTTAGTATTGAAGCATTCTCCAATTCTAAGCTACCAAGTATTTTCTTTGTTTTAAGATAGTCAATGATTTCTTTGTCCTACATTTGCCAGCAGAACAAAATTTTACTGCATGAGTGTATCCAGTGACTACAATCCCCATCCTGGCAGTATGCATCTTGTAAGCAGTTTCTCCAGCAGAGTTGTGATGCGTGATATCACCAGTACAAGTCCCTATGTTAGTAAGTTCTACCTTCAACAGAGTTGTGATGCATGATATCACTAGTACAATTCCGTATGTTAGTAAGTTCTACCTTCAGCAGAGTTGTGATGCATATCACTAGTACAATTCCATATGTTAGTAGGTTCTACCTTCAGCAGAGTTGTGATGCATGATATCACTAGTACAATGCCATATGTTAGTAAGTTCTACCTTCAGCAGAGTTGTGAAGCATGATATCACTAGTACAATTCCGTATGCTAGTAAGTTCAACCTTCAGCAGAGTTGTGATACATGATATCACTAGTACAAATTTTTATATAATCTCCATCTCCAGTATAGTTATGCCTCCTGTTGGACATTTAGTGGACTCTGGAGTGGAATGTCAATAGCAGGTTATACAATTTGAGGAAACCAGTTCAAAAAATGAATAAGTAATATTTTCTGTTTCACCTCCCCATGTACATACTCTGACCTTTGCGTATCCTCCTTACTGCATTCTAATTCTGGGCTATCATTCTTCTGTTGTAGAAAGAAGATCCCTTCCAGTCATGAACTGCCAGATTTAATTAACTAGTTTTAATTTAACCAGTGGCATTGTATATGATTTTTCCTTGCATTGATCCCAATCATATTACCTCACCAAGGTCAAAGCCAGGGGTTGGGCATAGCAAATTCTCAGTTTAATATGGTTATTCTCACTTGTAGAATTCTATTCAGTCATCCTTCTGACCTTGTATCCCTCCACTGAATAATGTACCAGTATCATCCTAGTGCCTCCTGACAATTGCTATGCCAAGACAAAATATCTATTAGCTATCTGCTTTCTACAGTTCCACAATATCTATATAATTTGTTATTGAGTTTCTTTGTAAGGGCCTATTCACTATAAACTATTAACCAATAAATGGCTGGGAATTGGCGTAATTGTTATGGTGTTTACCTCATAGAGAGAAGGTACGAGGGTTGATTCTCACTTTAGAAAGGAAATTGGCTAAGTTTAAAATGGCCTGCAAGGGCAGCTGGCCATGTACTTAGCTATGAACGAATATCAAGTACTCACAAGCATCTTTCTCTCTCTCATACCTGTTACCTATCACTTAGTTGTTTCACTTTACCCTTGCACTTATTCATGTAAATAATATATGTTATGATTATATGTGGCAGATTTAACAGAAATTTATAGCAGAGACAAAATGTTTTCTATGAGTTAGTAAAGCAAGATAGTATTTAATACATTATGTTAAGTTGTCTATCTCGCCTTCATTCTTGCTGGATGGGTTCGGAGCCGACCTCGGCTCCGACTCGGCCACTCTAAAAGCTCGAGAGTTGGTTCCACCGGCTCGAGGCTCCCCTTATATCCCACAATGCTAGGCGTGAGTTACCTCAGATCTCGTTTGCCGCTACAGCGATCGAGGTGTTGGTTTTCTACCGGCTTCTTGGTGAGTAAACTTTCAGTAAAGTTAGTATACTTAAACCCCTTTATTTTTAAATTTAACTCTTGTTTCCCTTAGTTTAGTGGAATTCTCTCCCTTTTTTCTCTAAAATCCCGTTTCTTCCCAACAAGAACTTATAAGTTCTTCCCTCGGGCCTTCAGGCCTTCTTCTTCCATTCCCTAGTGGTGTGTGTGTGTTGTTTCTCTTAAATTAAAACCTTGATAGTTGTTTTATTTTTTGAGTTTAAAAATAAGATAGGGTGTAATCAGTGTGTTTGACTGGGTGTGTGTGATTACACTTTTTTATCTAAGATGTCTAAAGACACAAAGGTCTCAGGCTTCAAGAAGTGTGATGCGTGCTGTCAGAAAATGTCTCTGACAGACGGTCACACTTCTTGTGTCTACTGCCTGGGGCCTTTGCACCTGCAGGACTCCTGTGCTGTATGCCACGGCTTCAGTCCCAGGGTCCTGCAGGAAAGAAAGAACAAATTGATCCTAAGAGGTTTACTCAAGCCTGAGGATTCCCTCTCTGTCTCTGGGAAGCCCTCCAAGGCTTCTAGGTCCTCGGCTCCAGCTACTGAGCCGAGACCTAAGGCTACTAAACCTCCATCTACATCGGCTCTGGCTGGAGCCGATGAGTCTCAGTCTACAGTTTCTGTGGTTCCCTCGGCTCCGGCTGGAGCCGAGGTATTAGAATTCCTTGTCGGCTCCGACCAGACCTTCGGAGCCGACATCTAGGAAGAGATCTAGGTCACCATCCCTTGGCTCCGTTCATTCGGCTCCAGCATCTCCTCTGCTGTCTGAACGGAGCCATAAATCTCACTCCTCTAGGTCATCAAGGCTGTCGGATCATGACCTTCAGAGGGTAGTGAGTCGACTTCTTAAGTCCGAGGCACTGGCCCAAATGCTTCAGAGCCCGACTCATCAGTCGATGCCTGCCCCTGTCCATCAATATGTTCCTCCTCCGACTCCGTTGAGTTCGGAGCCGGGTCGTTTCGGAACCGAGACTGTGGTAGCGTCGGAGCTGACACAAATGTCTTCGGCTCCATCGTCGGCTCCGATTTCTTCCTTGGAAGAATCTCGGCGCCGGACTTCCATCGTCGGCTCCGAGGGGGTGAGTGGCATCGGACCCTTGTCTGACCCCGCTCTCCCTCTCGGGGCTTCGGCGCTGGTAAGTTCGGCTCCGACATCGGCCTCAGAGCCATCACTGTCGGTGCCGAGGGAGGTTTTTGGCTTTTCGGAGCGGGGACCTCTGGCTCTGCCTGACAGGGGTGCGTTCGAGGTCATGCGGAGTGTGTTAGAACCTGGTTCTACCCCACAGTCGGTTCCGTCCGCCCCCCCCTCTTCAGTGCCTCAGGTCAAGTCGACTCACTCCCTCATCCCGGACCGCAGAGAGCCAGCTCCTCAGGAATCCCCCGTGGGGATCTCATCCTCTTCCGAGGCCTCTCCTGTTTTGGCAGAAGAGCCCCCTCGGAAGAGAAAGTGTAAGAGGAAACACATAGACTCACCTGAGTCCATCACCTCTGACACAGATTTAGAGGATTCCAAGGGTTCCCCCCGTTCCCCTTCTGAAGATGTCTTCTTTGCAGACATTCTGGAAATCCTTAAGCAGAGGGGAAATTGGCCAGCCCTCAACCCTTCGGAGGATGAATCTGTGTACCTTGAGGCGTTTGGCTCTCGTCCTTCCACCTCCTGGGTGTCTCCCCCCTTTGACCCCCTCATGCAGGTGGTAGCAAAAAAGGCATGGACGGCTCCTGATTCGGTGGACCCCACTCCCAGGAGACCCTCAAAATTCATAACGGCACCAGCAGACAAACAGTTTTTGACAAAAGGAGTTTCTGTGGATGCTATGGTGGTTGCTGCTGCCACTAAGAAGGAACTAGCTGATCCTTCAGTACCTGTCCATCCACCTAACAAGGAATCTAGGTCCATGGACAGGTGCGGGAAGCGGATGTTCGTCAGCGACATTTGCAATGCGTTCGCTGGACTACCTATGCCATTTTACTCGTCTTCAAAGGGACTTGATCAAAGAAGCGAGTGACATGTTGAAGGATCCTACAGCTGCGGGTTTTCAAGATAAGATGAACACTCAGCTGGCTACCCTGAACTCCATAGCCAACTCCTCCATGCGCCTCCTTTCTTATGCGGCTGATGGAGCGAGCAGGGCCGCAGGGACAGGTGTGGCCTTACGTAGGCATGCCTGGATGCGGCTATGCAATTTTGTGGACCCCTTTAAAACATCTTTCACTAATTCCCCATTCGATGGATCATCTCTCTTTGGTTCTCAAGTGAAAGAAACCTTGACTAGGTGCGAGACTGATGGCAAGACTCTTTCTGCCATCGGAGTCCGTTTTTCTACTCCTTCTAGGCCTTACCCCAAAGGCCAGAAAAGTGGGAAAATGTGGTTCCGTAAACAATCTCAAGGGACTTCATCTGATGCACAGAGTCGGTTCCCCGCCAGAGGCAGAGGGGGGAACAACAATGGTAGACGTCGCCCTAGAGGCAGGGGGGGTCCGCAGAACCAGGGCAATCGAGAAACTTTCTCCGATAAGCCCTTTCAGCATCCCTGAGGTGTTGCCCGACTGTCCACCTTCGGAGGCAGTCGGGGGAAGATTGTCACTGTACCCAGAAGCCTGGCTATCCCTAACTCAAGACAAGTGGGTACAGTCCATCATTTCCGAAGGCTATTCCATTCCCTTTGTTCGCATTCCAAACCGATCAAAAAAATCCCTTCCAGATGTTCCACCCGCTCAAAGGGATATTGCAGCTTTGGAAATTTCAAAGCTGCTTGCAAAAAGAGCAATTCAGCCAGTTCCAGCAGACCAGCAAGGATCCGGAATCTACTCCAGGTTCTTTTTAGTTCCAAAGAAAACAGGGGACTGGAGACCAATTTTGGATCTCAGTATCTTGAACAAGTCGGTCAAGAAAACAAGATTTCGGATGGTCACGCTGCAGTCCATCCTTCCCGTTTTGGGAAAAGGAAACTGGATGTGCTCTATAGACCTTCAGGATGCGTACTATCACATAAAAATGAACAGACGCTCCAGAAGATTCCTCCGCTTCAGGCTGGGAACCAGTCATTTTCAATTCAGGGCCCTGCCCTTTGGTCTCACCACTGCCCCCCGGGTGTTTACCAAATGCATGGCAGTGGTAGCTTCTCACCTGAGACGACAAGGATTCCAGGTGTTTCCATATTTGGACGACTGGCTCCTCACAGCTCCCACCAAGCATCTTCTTCTAATGGCCAGGGATTACACCTTTCGCATTTGTCAAAAGTTAGGCATTTCAATAAATTGCGAAAAGTCTGTTTTGTCGCCTTGTCATACTATTACCTTTATAGGCGCAAATCTAGACACAGTCAACATGTCTGCGAGACTAACAGATCAGAGAATAACAGACATACACAAACTGGTCTCACTCCTCTTCAGCAACAACAGAATCAAAGCCAGGTTAGTTCTGAAAGTGTTGGGAATTATGGCGGCTGCCATACCTCTGCTTCCATTAGCCAGATTCCACATGAGAATCCTTCAATGGATGCTCTTTACACAATGGTCATACCAGCAACTTCCGATGTCCCACACCATTATGATTACGGAGGCATGCAGAAATCATCTTCTGTGGTGGATGTCTTCCCCTCAGCTCTTATTGGGAAGACCCTTTGTTCCTTCCCCTCCGGTTGCTACTCTGACAACGGACGCCTCCCTGATCGGGTGGGGGGGGCATTATCAGGGCAGGACTGTCCAGGGCACATGGCAACCAGATGAATGCCACTTGCACATAAATGTTCTGGAGATGAGAGCAGTGCTTTTAGCGTTGCAAGCCCTTCAAGACTCTCTTCCCTTGGGAACGATTGCAATCCAGACAGACAACATGTCTGTAGTGTGGTATATCAACAAACAAGGCGGAACCAGGTCCTACCCCCTGTGTCGAGAAGCACTCAGACTGTGGCAATGGGCGATTTCTTCTCAGCGGTTTCTGATAGCAACGCACATCCCCGGAAGTCCAATCAAATCGCGGACAAGTTGAGCAGAGCTATCCTCATGCCTCACGAGTGGTCTCTGAAAGACTCTGTTGTGAGAGAAATTTTTCTCAAGTGGGGTCAGCCTTGCTGCGACCTTTTTGCTACTCCCCAAAACAGCAAGTGCAGAGATTATTTCACACTATTCCCTTTACCAGGCCAGCCCAGCAGAGACGCTCTAGTCCAAGTTTGGCCCCGGGGACTTCTGTATGCATTTCCTCCCTTCCCACTAATCTCTCAAGTGATACAGAAAGCTATCGCTCAGAAGGCCTCGTTGATCCTCATTGCTCCTTACTGGCCTCGACAGGTGTGGTTCCCCTTTCTGCATCATTTTCTATTGGAGTGACCTTGGCATCTGGACCTAGTTCCAGATCTTTTGATCCATCAGTCGGGTCAGTTTCATCTCTCCCTTCTCTCTCTGAACCTCACTGCTTGGTTCCTCCAGTTCCAACCTTAGCCAGGCTTCCTCAATTATCTCACTCTGTTCGAGATATTTTGATAGCTTCCCATAAATCTTCCACTCGAAAGATTTATTTGAGTAAGTGGAAACGCTTCACATATTGGGCTCAAGGAAGGGACATAGATCCTTTCACTGCTTCCATCCAAATGGTCCTTGATTTTCTAGCTGAACTCTTCCATGCAGGTTCATCTCCTTCTACTCTTAAAGTTCAATTGGCAGCTATTTCTAACTTTCATGTGGGTATTTCAGAGTCTGCCATAATGTCCCACAAGCTTTGTAAAGCCTTTTTGAGAGGAGTTTTTCTACTCAGACCTCCTATAAGAAATCCTCCTCCTCCTTGGGACCTAAATTTAGTTCTTTCTTCTTTGATTCTTTCCCCTTTCGAACCTGCAGCCTCCTGTTCTTTAAAATTGCTATCATGGAAGACTCTCTTTCTGGTAGCTATTACTTCAGCTAGAAGAATTTCAGAACTTCATGCACTCAGCTGTCAACCTCCTTATCTGTTGTTCCATAAGGACAGGGTATCCTTACGAACCAACCCGTCCTTTATGCCCAAGGTAGCCTCGACGTCTAACCTAAATCAAAGCATTGACCTCCCTGTGTTTTTTCCAGAATATTCCAATAGGTCTGAACAAAAATTACACTGGCTAGATGTTCATCGTCAGTTAAGGTACTATTTGGATAGAACAAAACAATTCAGAAAATCTGACCAGCTGTTTGTCTCCTATGCAGAAGGCAGAAAGGGACTTTCAGTTTCAAAGGTATCATTATCTAGATGGCTAACATCTCTGATTTCCCTTGTTTATGAAATTAGACACCAAAAGCTGCCTAATAAACCTAAGGCCCATTCCACCAGAGCTTTGGCTACTTCTATAGCCTTCCAAGACGGACTGCCTATTGACACCATTTGTGCAGCGGCTACTTGGGCTACTCCTCACACTTTCATTTCTCATTATAAGTTGGATTTAGCTTCTAGACATAGAGCTAACTTTGGTTCCACTGTTCTCAGGAGTCTGTTCCGTTAGGCCACCGGGACAAGGTGCTAGGGCGGTCCCATCCAGCAAGAATGAAGGCGAGATAGACAACTTAACATATAGAAGTTATGTTCTTACCATAACGTTCCATGTTAGTTGTCTTCTTCTCGCCTTCTTCTTGCGTCCCACCCTCCTTCCCCCTGGCCTGGACAGACCTAGAGGAGTTGTGATTGTGACCTCTCTTTCTACCACCTCTTTTCTTAGGCATATGCTGTTGTGCATATTTCCTGGATCAGGATGTAGGTCACCCTTCTTTCTCCCTGGTTTTTAGAGGTGGACTTTGTTTATAGTTATTCTGATACTATTATAAGCTGGGGTTAGCTTACAAACGAGATCTGAGGTAACTCACGCCTAGCATTGTGGGATATAAGGGGAGCCTCGAGCCGGTGGAACCAACTCTCGAGCTTTTAGAGTGGCCGAGTCAGAGCCGAGGTCGCCTCCGAACCCATCCAGCAAGAAGAAGGCGAGAAGAAGACAACTAACATGGAACATTATGGTAAGAACATAACTTCTATTTATATTAATATATATATTACTTATATGGAGACTGTATAAACACATTTTAAGTTTTTTTAAGTTTTCTTCATTTACTCATCATTGTACTTATCTACCTTCCTCAGTACTTATTATATGAGTAATTCCTGTAACTAATTATTGTCTGTGCTGCCTTTTAGCATGTTAAACATGGTATTTCTTCTCTTATGTATATTTTATCCTTGTCATTCATCCCAAATATGTCCTTTAGGCTTCAGTACCAAGTCAGTTCAGTCTTTACCTTTATTCATTTTGTTTTTAATAACAAGATGAGTGAAGCAATCCATGTAAATCATTTCAACCACAAACCAGAAATAAATGAATTCAAATATTACAACTGCATTTAAACAGTTTGCTACAACATGCACAATATATGGCACACTTAATTTTAAGAACTTCAAAACAGTTTCAGAAAATGACAATTTACCAAAGTTGTAAAATAATTTTCAAACGGGAAGAGATGTTTGATGTATATATTTAAGTTCCCATTTGTCTGCTAAGCTACATTAGATCTCATAATACAGAAGTATTATTTTAATGCAAATACACAATGTAAAGCACATCTTTTATCTGGACTTTCATTAACTTGAAGCCCTCCAATTTGACTGACACACCCACCTTTAGTAGTAATCCAACTCACTCGTTCATCACTTTTTCAAAGAAAACACCTTGAGGTTTCCTCTAGAGTGATGGCTCTTTCTCTGTTTCTTGTTGCATATTAGATCAGATGGATATATCCTTCCAAAACCCTATTTATATATTTAAGATGTCTCATAGCCTTTTATAATGTTCCATCTTACCTTTACAAAGACTACATGCATGATCCCATTGTCTGTGTATATTTACTAAGGCTTTCCCAAGTGCTGGAGTGAATATCGATTCATTATTATGCTTTCTTTGGGTTTTAGCATTTTATCAATATTTTTGTTAGATTTTCACTTTGTCCATGTAGAATAGCAATACATCATTCTATGCCCACTCTGTACAGTAGGTGTTTGTATAACTAGCTTTCATAATTATACACTTTGGATATAATCATAACAATCCCATATTGCTATATCTATTTCTCTATATCTATATTCAGTTCTCTACCTTCCGTCTTATATTTTCTCATTTTGAATTTCTCTGTCTGCATCTGCTAGATGCAAAGTGCAACTATGGCAGATCACCCCCCACACACACATCTCAGGATTTATTCCATGCCCAATGGTTGTAATACAAAGAGAAACAGTTAAAGATACTGGCTGATTATTTTTATGTAATCATGACAAATTATCAATAAGCTAGATTGCATTGAATCTCCAGGAAAAAGATGAAGAGAAGTGTTGAATATGACAGACATGATGAAAGTGGTATAGTCATAAGATAATGGAAAAAAAAAAACTTGCAGGTCAGACTACAAAATCAACATCTTTTGCAAGGTGGCTGCACGTATGATATATATATAATGTATGTATATAGTGTGTGTGTGTTTATTCATTCTTTTATTTAGTTAGTTACTGTTTGATAACTGGGTAGTTGTAGTCTATTACCCTTTTCCTCAATGACTTGTGTACAATTGTATAGCACAAACAGATTACAGTAAATAATATGGTTTAGAAAGTAAATGTACAGTAATACAGTTTGTTATGCAATGTAAAGAAAGTTAATTGGAAGTACACATTCAGGATGCACAGTTCTTGTAGCTATAAACTGTAAGATCAGCCAGTGTCATTAAAGCAGTTGAACTTTGACTCATTTTGCACATGCGCCAGAACCACTGTAATCCATTCTCCTTAATCTTTTCTGAGATTGGAGCTACATTGGCTTCTGCTCTTATGTCCTTATTTCTTTGTCTGTCATACAGTGTGCATAGTACCACACTTCTCAGGCATTTCATTTCCATCTCCTCTAGCTTCGTCATCTATTCTGCCATTACTGTTGAAGTTTCTGTAGTACTGGTCACCACTGTTTTGTACACCTCGCTTTTCAGTTTCTTTGGCATTCGTCTGCATACACTACCCCTACCACTCTATGCCAGTTGGCTGTGGCCCCTCTGATGCTAGCTTTGACCTCTTCATTCAGACTTTCCTTCTCCTCAAGCATCCCTCCAAGATACTTGAAGCTGTTAACCTGTTTTACTGTCTTCCCTTCTGTCTCAGTTCTCATTTTCTTCTGATTTTCCCCAATTTCCTGCCATTAGCACTGTCTTATCTGTACTTAGCTTCATCCCATGTGCCTTCGGTTTTGCATTCCATTCCTCTATCCTTTGCTGAGGCTCTTGCTCAGGGTCTGTCTGTAATGTCGCATCATCTGCATACAGCAACTTTGTTGATCTATCCTCTCTGTCTGACTTCCATATAGTTGGTCATTTTCCGGAAAGGACTTTTTCTCCTATGGTTAGTTTAACTTTTGGTCTGACCAAAATGATTGTATTTTCTTGGTTGTTCCTGGGGAGCTTTGATCTCTAATTTGAAGTAAACTTTTCTGGGGTGGGCAGTAACCTTGTGTAAGAATTTTATAAATTAGAATGTTCAGTAGGTATGTGGCTCTATACTTAATTGGCAGGCAGTGTGCCTTTTCATTGAGGGTGCAATGGAAACTGTTCACATTTGCCTTAATGTCAAAACCTCATAGTTTTATTTTTGGTTGTCTGTAATTTTTGTGTGTTTTTTTACAGAGTATAAGGGAATAAAAGGGAACGTACATGCAATTTTAGGAATTAAAACATTTTTGGCTAAAGCCATCCATGCTTCTGAGGAGAGTTGGTATGAGTGTCTGTAGCATTACGTTGTGACAATACTATGCTGGAATTTTTATCTAAATGAATATTAGATATTAGAGTTTAATGAGGGGTCAAGAGATATGCCAAGGTAGTTTTGTTCTGTAATATTTGGTATTACCTTTGTGTGTGTTAAAAGTCTATTACAACTAAGGGAGGGATTGTGATATTAGTGTGTATGTAATGTTTTTATAGACAGCGAGTGGATTATGATTGGGTAGCCAATCATAACATTTAGATATTATATGGTCGAGACATGGATGCCATGAAATTCACCTTGAAAGTCAAGCTCGAGAGTTGAATCTTGGCATCCATGTGAAGAACACAAAATAGTTCATTGAGACTGGAGATCCAATCATAATTCTCTGTAGTGCATAGTAATTTAAGCTGGTAAAGCAGTGGGGGAGCGGTTCCTTTCCTTATATATCTATATATCTATATATATATATATATATATATATATATATATATATATATATATATTCCCTGTCTAAGAGAAGTAGTTTGATTCAAAATATTGTGTGTAGTTTGGTAGGCAGCAGGCAAAAATGGGAATTGAACAAAGCCACTTCATGTCCTGCTGCTGCTGTTTACTGGTCAGCACTGTCTGCTTTAGTGCAGACTGGATGTTAACAGCATGCAGGGAGTGCTTGACAGTTGTTAAACACCCATCTACACATTGCTAAGGCTGGGTCTTGCACTAAAGTAGCTTTGAACCAGGATGTAATTTAACCGTTTTGTGAGTGTAATCCCAGCAATCAGTGTACTAATATATATGTATGTATCTATGTATGTGTGTGTGTGTGTGTGTGTGTGTGTGTGTGTGTGTGTGTGTGTGTGTAAATACATGCACATAAAATGTATGGTCACTTAACCAATAGGAAGTCCGCAAACTTTTCTTTTCCCTAGCTGCTAGCTGTACAGTTGATCTCCAACAAGACTAACATCCTTGCACTTCAGTACAGAAGACCATTTAAACAATATTTCATTCAATATGGATATGTTGAAAGTAGCTTCATCAAAGGTACATGCTCCCCACATGAATGTCTTAGTGCAATTGTACGTGAAGTGGTATGGGATGCTAAGAAGAAAATGAGCAGCATGTTTAAAATAAGATTGCCAGTAAGTTTTTAAGCAGTATTATATTATGAGTACATAACTCCAGGACTTGTTTCTGCATAAATAGATGAAGGTATATGCTGAGATGACCATTAGCATAAAGTATCACCACTGAGTACTTTTCTGAAGATTGATGCTAGTACAGGTGTGCTGCAGTGAAACAGAGTTTCATGGTTTTAAAACTTTTATGTATTTATGTTCCCTTCATGCATGGCAGCATATGCTGAATGACATTAAGAAAAATAACTCTGTCCTGTATAAGCTGTAATTACTGTCTGTACAGCAGTACAGAGTAGCTCTGTAATCTATTTCCTATGTGAACTTGCTGGAGATAAACCATAAACACACAAAGACAAGGCTGACAGTGCAGTTCTACATATGGCCTTAGGACTGAAAATGTGAAGAAAGTGTCACAACTTGGCAGAAAAATGATATAATCTGGGAAATCTAAATAATAATCACAACTTTCAACTAAATCACCCTTTAATTTTGCTGTAAATTAAAGCCTTATCAAAAGATTCAAAACTTTGATCTAAAATTTATACTGGGTTCCACATTTCGTTATAATATACACAATGCACATAAAGGCTAACAGAAATGCAGCTTAAATAGTACACCAGTCTGTGATAGCCTAGCAAAACACTGTCGCACAGAACAGAAAGAGAGCATAAACTGGCACTGCAGAATAAACTGAAGTTAAATATGCTTACACTTATAGAAAACTGCAAAGATGGAAAATGCAAGTCTGACCATAATGTGATGACAATAAACTGATCTGACAAATTAAACAGGGTATGTGTTCTGCAAATGCAGCAGGTAAGGAAACCTTTCAGTTGGAACTGAAGATGTTTATTCAAAAAATATCACATGCTTGTGTTCACTCTTTATGTATGTATACTAAGGATTTAATTCCACACTGTAATCATCCAGATGATATTTTTGTTATTCCCAGATATTTGTCAATATTTGCTTAGCAAATTCTGAAACAATAAACTCTCTGTATTGTGCATTGTCCATGTGCCTAGGGCAAACAGTTGTACCAGCACTTTGAATCAATTCACTTTTAAGTGACCCCTTGATCCACTGAGCCTGCCTAACTCAACAGGCTGTCACTGAAAGATGTTTGTATTTGGCAAGCCCTCACTATTGCCATGAAAAGGGTGTTTCCCACTGTACCTCCAAACATACCTGTCACTGAAAGTAGGAACAAAGGCCTGTGAAAACTAGATACATCCAGCTAAAGATCTAGACGACTAATTATCATAACTTTTGAATACCAAATAGCTCACCTCTCTTCCTGCATCTAGTAGGAATGTGGGATACAAATCAAAAACACATTTAAAAAACAGAAGCAGACAAAATGATGGAAAATATAATCTCATTATCAAATAGACACTAGACTTCATTGTAAAATAATACCACACAAGGTCATTTATTTTTGCTTCAGAAAAATAGAGATGTGTGTCCTCTTTCTTTAAATTATTGTTGTCACTAGTATGTTGGTCATATACTGCAGTTTTCTGTGTACTAGACAACAAAAATCACTTGTGAGATTCAAAAAAGTTTTTGTAAAGGGGTAAATCAAGCATGAAAATAGGGACATCCTGTGTAGGAGTAATTCAAGCCTGAAAATAGGGACATTCCTCCCAACAGGGACAGCTGAAAGGTCTGGCTCCAAATAAATGTAACTAACAATCGGTTTGTAAAAAGTTCAGGAATAGTTAGAAAAAAATTCATTGACAGTCTGTCTGGTGAAATGGACTTAAAAGACAGTGGATTGCTTAAAACTGATTTCAGTAGATAAAAGAATGCCCTTTTATAAGACAGGTAGCTTTTTAACTGCATTTGGATACACCAGCAAATAACATTCACAGTGACAAATATCTGTCTGATTCTGCTACAACACATTCTTGTTTCAGATTTTATCTAGTGTCTCAGTATGTTGATTTTTAGTTAAATAGTAGTAGTCCAAATTGTTTTGCTAGTTTCTTGGGATACCTGGAAACTACGACAGATTTTCTGAGATTTACTATGGAGTGCTCATATCAACAGGTTAATTTTTTAGATGTAACGTTGAGATTGACTGACACAGGAAGAATTACATCTACACTCTATAGAAAAACAGTATGGAAGAATGCCATATTAGCGTCAGACAGTATGCATCCACCACATACTTTTCAGGGCATAGTGAAAAGTCAATTTACAAGGATTTTGAGACTCTGTAATAATAAATGTGACTTGTTAAATGAAGCCAATAAAATGGAGCTTCTGTTTAAAGACAGAGGCTATAACATGGATATGGTTAGAAGAACTAGACAGGAAGTCATTGGGGATACAATACTTGAGAGCAAGGGTGATGTAGGCCTGTTGAACACACCAGTGTACACAGGTAAGAGAGATCATAATGAATATAACATGCATAGCTACAAGGTGAATTATATCACTAAGTATACTAGTGATGTGGAAAGGATAAGACATGTGGTAAGAAAGAACTGGAATGTCTTAACTATTAATGAACAAGTTAAAGATATTGTAGGAGCCACACCTAGATTCTGTTATAGGAATAGTGATAACCTTAAGATGCTATTATGCAATGACAAGCAGGTTACCAACATAATGAAGCCTAATAAATTATTGTTGGAGACATTGTGAGTAAGGGTACCTACCCTTGCCTTCACTGTCCTAGATGTAATTATCTTAGTAAGACACAAGTATATCAGCATCCCCACATGGATTATGTCTTTAGACCTACTCACTATGCTGATTGTAATACAAAAAATGTGGTTTACTTAGCTACTTGTTCCCTCTGTCCAGCCTTCTATGTAGGTTTAACGAAAAGAAGGCTGAGGGACCGCATTTATGATCATCAGCATGATATTCTTAGACAGGATGAAAATAATGCATTAGCTAGGCATGTGAAAGAGCATAATATGCATTCCTTTACCTTCAGAGTTCTACAAGTAGTGACCATGAATACAAGAGGGGGTGATATTGATAATAATTTAGCGAAAGCTGAGCTATATTGGATCTTGAGGTTAGCAGCACATTTATTACCGGGGTTGAATAGTTGTATTTCAATGAAACCCATACTGATTGGAAGAAAATAGTGCTCTCATTGTTTAGTCAGCTATGGGAACACTACTAAGAAACCTTTCTGATGTATATATTGGAGTTTTGATTCTATGTTAGTAGATGGTGATCCCTGTTTCAAGTTTTATCATGTTTTTTCATACCATGAACATTATATGATATCAATTTTGGTTGCCTTGTTATCTTAAGGCTAACTTTATAAAACATTGTATCATATCCTAGACTTATACAGATAATATCATATACTTGTTGGATGGTAATTTTGACTAACAATAGTTATGTTTAGAGATATGACAATATTTCTTTTGAGTCATCCATATCCAACAGTTACACAAGTTGATATAATAGTCCATATGTGCAGGTTTTTGAGCTATGACTTCTTGGCTTTTATTTATAACTCATGATAGATTTCGAGCGTATGTGTTCGCTCGTATATTCATGATTATTTTTATTATATAGAGTTCAAGATTAAGATGGGGAATGAGACGGTAACTTACTATAACAAAAGGAACGTTAGGACCCTGAAGCACACCATCACACACAGGCTAGCGGTCGACGTACATTGACGCTAGCAAGAGTGAGAAGTCCATAATGTGAGCTGTCCTAGGAATTGTTCTTTGTACATTTGTAACTTGATCATAATGGATTTTCTATGATCGGAAGCTATAAGACTAAACCAGAGCTTCGCTCTAAAGTAAGTTTGCAAGATAATACATGAAATATTAATGTCAGATTTTTTACTTTTATTAGTTGGAACTTTCTAATATACATGAGTGTGTTACGTTTGGGTTTATTTAGTATACATGAACGCAGACTAAGATTTTATGCGAATGGTGACATGCTGAGTTATTAAATAATGTGAACATATTTGCTTTTAAAATTTTATGATGCGTTACTTAGAACAATAATGATTTTTAGAGAAAGTGAACATGAGCCAATGTTACTTTATGTATAAAGCGGAAATGGAGCGTTTGTAATACATTGCTGATTGATGGCCATAATTAACTTATGTGTAAATTAACAATTACATTAATGAGCCCGCCAAAATGTACTATTTAAAAGTGGGTGAATTTGTGTGAGTGTATCTGATGAAGCGTAGCTTGCACTACGTGAAAGCGCTTATTCCTCATTATATAATAAATAGATATCGTTTTATATGGTGACTGCAGATTTGGATTTTTTCATGTTGGAGTGATTTCACTTATCTCGAAGGATATTTCCGTGGTGTTTGCTCTCACTATTATACCTATTCTGAAGTTAAATATGCTTACACTTATAGAAAACTGCAAAGATGGAAAATGCAAGTCTGACCATAATGTGATAACAATAAACTGATCTGACAAATTAAACAGGGTATGTGTTCTGCAAATGCAGCAGGTAAGGAAACCTTTCAGTTGGAACTGAAGATGTTTATTCAAAAAATATCACATGCTTGTGTTCACTCTTTATGTATGTATACTAAGGATTTAATTCCACACTGTAATCATCCAGATGATATTTTTGTTATTCCCAGATATTTGTCAATATTTGCTTAGCAAATTCTGAAACAATAAACTCTCTGTATTGTGCATTGTCCATGTGCCTAGGGCAAACAGTTGTACCAGCACTTTGAATCAATTCACTTTTAAGTGACCCCTTGATCCACTGAGCCTGCCTAACTCAACAGGCTGTCACTGAAAGATGTTTGTATTTGGCAAGCCCTCACTATTGCCATGAAAAGGGTGTTTCCCACTGTACCTCCAAACATACCTGTCACTGAAAGTAGGAACAAAGGCCTGTGAAAACTAGATACATCCAGCTAAAGATCTAGACGACTAATTATCATAACTTTTGAATACCAAATAGCTCACCTCTCTTCCTGCATCTAGTAGGAATGTGGGATACAAATCAAAAACACATTTAAAAAACAGAAGCAGACAAAATGATGGAAAATATAATCTCATTATCAAATAGACACTAGACTTCATTGTAAAATAATACCACACAAGGTCATTTATTTTTGCTTCAGAAAAATAGAGATGTGTGTCCTCTTTCTTTAAATTATTGTTGCACTAGTATGTTGGTCATATACTGCAGTTTTCTGTGTACTAGACAACAAAAATCACTTGTGAGATTCAAAAAAGTTTTTGTAAAGGGGTAAATCAAGCATGAAAATAGGGACATCCTGTGTAGGAGTAATTCAAGCCTGAAAATAGGGACATTCCTCCCAATAGGGACAGCTGAAAGGTCTGGCTCCAAATAAATGTAACTAACAATCGGTTTGTAAAAAGTTCAGGAATAGTTAGAAAAAAATTCATTGACAGTCTGTCTGGTGAAATGGACTTAAAAGACAGTGGATTGCTTAAAACTGATTTCAGTAGATAAAAGAATGCCCTTTTATAAGACAGGTAGCTTTTTAACTGCATTTGGATACACCAGCAAATAACATTCACAGTGACAAATATCTGTCTGATTCTGCTACAACACATTCTTGTTTCAGATTTTATCTAGTGTCTCAGTATGTTGATTTTTAGTTAAATAGTAGTAGTCCAAATTGTCTAAGCATAAGAGTAAACACAAGTTAAATACTTGTATGGATGTACTAAAAATGTAGAACTGTGCAGGATGCATGTGCTTTCCATATGCACCTGTTTAATGCATTGTGATAAAGAAGCAACATTATATGGAGCTGGTCCATAACTGTCATAGCCAACGTATCCCTAAGTACAGAACTTTAATCTCTGTATGAGGAACTGTTTCCCCTTAACCATTGTAGCACTGAATGAAATGGGACATGATATGCTGGGTTAGTTGATGAGTGTGATACTGAATGAGAGACTCTCAACTAAGAGGCTGTCAGTAAGTCCCACAACAAAGACAGGCCCAGTTGTACATATCATAGCCACTCAAAGACAACAACCAGTAGTTTGTGTGTCAGGATGGGGTGGGGGTGTTGTGTGTGTGTGTATGTGCTTAAATCAACAGTATTTCTGGATCCCTTATGGAAGAAGGTCATTGATTCTTAGAAATTTCTACATGCTGCTAATGTAATATTAATGGCATAGGGTGCACATAATTAAGCTCAAGACATGAACGTCCATGATAATGCTGGAGAGTACACATGGGTAATATAGTTTATTCCTTAAAAAAAGCTCTGGTGACTAAATGTCACCAGCTAGAGGTAAGTTTGGTGTTCTCCATCAGTAGAAATGTCATACAGTCATTGTAGGGTGGACTTATGAGTTCACTGTTACCAGGGAAAGGACAGTTGCATATTTTGTTCATTGGTGAATTCCTGTTAATATACATATTCATATCCTGTGCATCTGTGTTGTGCTGTGAGACACTAGGGGATTTTGGATTGCAAAGTAGCAGTGATTTGCAGAATTCCATTAAGAAGTCTAAAGTTCCTTTCTCTGCTGTCTCTTCTTTCCATGGTGATGCTTGTTTTAAAGTGGGGAATCCTTAAATGATGGGCCAGTCTGCTGCTTTTTTCAGATGGGTATCTTCTTTTTATTTAGTTATGACTGTAGTTATTCCTGTACTATGTGTTGATTCCATGATTTTTGCAAATGCCTTCCTCTTCATTATTTAAATTACATAATGTAAAGTAGTATTTTCATTACAAGTTCTTTCTGCTCTTTATTTCCATATATGCAGTACTGCAGCCTGTGGTTGTTCTCTCATTGGCTGATAAAATTCCCATTCCATAACATTCTAACCACTTTGAAAATACCTGTCTGGTCTGTCAAAGAATAGAGTGTAAAATATCCATGGTGTTAGATTAGCAGCTTGCCCACTTGTAGGTATAGTACCTGTTTTTAACAAACATTCTCATTTAAACCAGCATCCACTTTTACCTCTTCATGGTATTCATTTCCTAAAACTCAGAAATATTTTGTCATCATATAAATCTATAAGACAGTTAGTTTTACTCTGTAGGATAAACAGATCTGTCAGCTTAGGAGAAGTATACGGCCATACTGGTGTAGGTTATGTTGATAGTGTCTGTTGCTTGCCTGCTTAAGATAGAGTCTCCGGGTGATAAAATTATGCATATAGAACTATAGTTGTAGATAAAGGGTTACTAAGCTTTAGACCAGAACTGCCCAGTATGCAAATCTCCAAATCCTTTTATAAATGAACAATATTACAATATGCCATCCAAGCATTATTGATATTTTATGTCTCTCTCTTTCTCATTATGTCTTTGCTGTTCCCTTGGTTTTGCACTCTTTAGCCAGTAATAGCCCTGACATTTTTTGCATAATCTGTATATCTCATTTCTGCCTGTTTCCTAATTTCCCTAATTAAAAAAAAATAGAACTGCAGTGCAATGTGTGATGCTATATATTTACCTTATGGTTGAAAGAGTATACACATTTTGGTGACAAAAACTGTTCTGGCTATGCAAGTCCAAATAATGAGATCCACAATGGCTGCCTACCAATTTATATGTGATGGACAACGATTACAGGCTTTCACTGCCATACCAATTTGATCAAAATTTTAGGTATGATGGAACCAGCAGTATGGGATTTGAATCAAACCACTGTCATTAGTTAATATACAAAGGCAGTTAGTCTTAAGGGATTCTGTAAATGTCAATTACTGTCCTGACAGCTGCCAGTCTCTGCCACATTCAGATAAGCTCTACACTGTACATGTACAAACCAGAGATCTGATGTTGTAAATCTTTGTCTTTTCATTACCATTAGGACCCAGTTCCATCATTGGAATCGATACGACTGTTTCCAAGTTCGCGCCAGCCAAAAACTCCCAGCTAAGACCTACCCATAATGCCCCTCTCCTAGTTACTCCAGATCGTGTTTGCCGCCTTCCTAGTCAGATGTGCTAGCCATCTCTCTCAAAGCTAAGTAGAAAATTATTAATTTTAAGACCGTTTCTCTTCAAAATTATTTAATTTTTAGCCAAGTTAGCCTTTTCTCACTGTCACCTATAACCTAAGCCTATTTCCTACCCTTTTCCTTGGTAATTTAATTTTTTACCTTTATTGGTACTGTCCCTCTCTCCTGTCTTTGACAGGCCTTTCCTTTTTACTAGTGGCATTTTTTTTTTTAAATAACATCATTGGTATTTTCTCCCTTAATTTTTCTGTAGGATAGCCTTGTTTCCTTACTATGTCAGGCTAAGCTAAGTTGGGATTTAAACAGTGTGACAAGTGTGGACGTAAGATGCCTAACTCAGATATACATGTTCATTGTGTCTAGTGTTTGGGCGTGGATCATATTAAAGCTGACTGTGACATTTGTGCTTGTTTTAGTAATTGTGCACTAGTATAACATAAAAGTAAACTTAGGAAATGAACACTAGCAATGGACAGAGCCAGGCATATGAAAGTTCCAATCTCCAAATGAAAACTCACAAAATAAGACTATTGGAATTAAAGTTCAGATTGTAGGTAAAATGCAGGCACAAAAAATTCAACTGGATACGAAACCATATAAAACTCCTTTATTGTAGTCGACAAGAAGTAAGTGCTTTCACTATTCAGCTTCATCAGACCATAAAACAACTACTGACACAACCACTATTTAAACCCAGCATAAATTAAGCAGCATCCAATGATTAAGTCACATCACTCAAGCAATTAATTATACAACAAGGCAATAAAAACTGTCTTTGTGAAAATGTCTCTGTAAAAATGCAGCATATATAAGTATATATATATCTATGTCAAATACACAGAGCAAAATAAAAAATAAAACACATAAAAGGTATATAAAAGAAGGCATAAAAAATAAATATGCAAATGTATGTTCGTTGTGTCTAGTGTTTGGGCGTGGATCATATTAAAGCTGACTGCGACATCTGTGCTTGTTTTAGTAATTGTACACTAGCATAACATAAAAGTAAACTTACCTTAAAAGGATTATTCAAGACACCTTTTTCAGAGGCTCTATCTGGGTCAGAGGCCTCACCCCCTCCAAAGACCAAAAAACATAAGGAAAAATGGATTACTCAAGACACCTTTTTCAGAGGCTCTATCTGGGTCAGAGGCCTCACCCCCTCCAAAGACCAAAAAACATAAGGAAAAACAGATTACTCAAGACACCTTTTTCAGAGACTCTATCTGGGTTGGAGGTCTCACCCCCTCCAAAAAACAAAAAAAAAAATAAAGAAAAATGGAGTCACTCGGTTCCTGCATCTCCATCAGTTACAAAACCGAGTCAGCTCCATGCTTTGCTGGCGCCCTCAGTGCAGACCTCTTTGGCACCAGGCTCTGTGTCTTCTCCCTCGGTGCCGTCCATGATATTCACCCCTATTTCGGTTCCGACCTCGGCACCACTGTCTTCGGTACCATCCTTGGATCCGACATCGGCTCCGACGACTGTACCTGCTTCGGCATCATCCCCAGCCATGGTGGTGACAGTTTCTTTGTCTCAAAAACTCAAATACTTGCCAAGGACAAGATACTTCCACTCCGGTGCATTCTGTCTCGGTTCCGACAGCAGTGTTTTCCCTGTCTGCACCGTACACCCTTGCTGTATCAGCTCCAGTGGAACTGATGCTCTCCCAAAGCAGTGCTTGGACAATCCGTACCTTGGTACCTAGCCCAACGCCTATTTTCTCACTGGCGCCATCTATGTCCATGGCTCCGATGGCTTCCAGTTCTCTCAGAATTCCTCACCTGGAGGTGGTCTCCTCACGGCGAGGTGTGACCCCGGTTCCAAGGTTGTCCCTCCCAGTTCCGGGCTCCCATCCCTCCTCAAGTGGGCCTGCTGTACAGGTAGTGGACTCACAGTCAGCACCAATAACATCAGTATCAGAACCCTCCTCTAGCATGCACCTCTCCCAACCCTCTATTTCAGGACCCCGGACACGGGAGTCACAAGAACCCTCTTTGAGGGGAACCCCTTCTCCAGAGTCCTCCTCAGAAGATCCCACTGGGGAGCCACCCTGGATGAAACGGCGCAAGAGGAAGCACCTTGATTCACTGGATGAATCTCATCACCGAAGACACTGATTGTGATGAGGGGGAAGGGTCCCCATGGTCTTCCCCAGATGACATCTCATTTGGAGACATTCTCAAAATCCTCAATAGCGGGGAGACTAGAAGTCCTATAACTCTTCGTCTGAGGAATCGGTGTTCCTGCAGGCCTTCTGTGCCTGGCCATCTACTTCCTGGGTGACTCCACCAGCAGATGACCTTGTTAAAATCATTGTGCAGCATGCCTGGAAGGCCCCAGACAATGTAGAACCTGTCCCTCAGAGGCCAGACAAAAAATTTTATCTACACCTGAAGACCAGCCCCACTGGTCCTAGCAGTTGACAGTTGATTCTATGATCATGGCGGTGGCCACCATGAGGGAACTGGCAGAAGATAGTTCCACCACCCATCCTCCAAACAGAGAGTCTCAGACAATGGACAGACTAGGGAAACAGACCTATGCTTCAGCGACATTCGCCACTCGGTCACTGTACTATCTGGCACCCTTTACTCACCTCCAAAGAGACCTAATTTCTGAAATGTCTCCCTCTTTGATGGGGTACTGCCTGATGAGGTGCATGATACTTTTGCCTTGCAGCTAGCTACCCTTGAATCCATCTTGAACTCCTCGATGCATTTGATATCTCACTCCACTGAGGGGGCAGCTCGTGTTGCCGCATCAGGTGTTGTCATGAGACATAATGCTTGTATGCGGTTGTGTGACTTCGCAGACCCCTTTAAATCTTCCTTCGTCAATGCACCTGTCGACGAATTTGTACTTTTTGGACCCAATGTACGAGACACACTTACACATAGTAAGAAAGATGGAAAGACCTTGTCTGCTGTGGACATATGCCTTTCCAACCCCCAGAGGTCCTACTCCAGGAACCAGAAGGGAGGAAAAATGTGGTCCAAGAAATCCCAATGACCTTTTTGTGACACTCGTGGTGAAAAATCCCCTCGGGGCAGAGGGGGAAACTCATATGGAAGACATCCCTTTCGGGGTAGAGGGGGTCTGCATAACCAGGGAGCTAAAGATTCTTTCTTCGGCAGACCCTACCAGCACTCCTGAGCAGCGGCCCGATTGCTTTCCTCTGGAAGCAGTCGGGGGTCATTTTTCTCTGCATCTACCAGCCTGGCATCTTATAACTACCGATGTTTGGGTGCAGAGAATAATATCCAGAGGCTACCAAATACCATTCAATTTAACTCCCATCCCCGATGTACCACCCAATCAGAGGGAATTAGCAGCCTTTGAAATAGAAAAGCTGCTAAGGAAAAGAGTCATCCAACCAGTACCACCAGAACAGACAGGATCCAGATTTTACTCGAGGTTCTTTTTAGTGCCAAAAAAGACAGGGGATTGGAGACCAATCCTGGATCTCAGCCTATTGAACAAATTTATCAGACTTCAAAATTTCTGGATGGTCATGATACAGTCCATTCTTCCCTTCCTAGGGAGGGATAACTGGATGTGCTCTATAGACCTCCAGGACACATACTACCACATAAAGATGGATCACCGCTCCCGGAGGTTTCGCCGCTCCCGGCTGGATGCCAATCACTACCAGTTCAGGGCACTGCCATTCGGTCTCTTGACAGCCCCACAAGTGTTCACCAAATGTATGGCAGGTTGTGGTAGCTCATCTTCGACTACAAGGATTTCAGGTGTTTCCCTATCTAGACGATTGGCTCCTTACCGCTCCAACAAGGAATCTTCTTACACTCAGGGTCTCACTCTCCACTTGGGGATTACAGTCAACAAGGACAAATCTCAATGTCTCCAGTGAAGACACTGGAATTCATTGGAGTGGTCTTCGACACAACATCCTGTCAAGCTTCTCTCCCCCCTCACAGGTTTTCGAACATAACACACCAAATCCAAGACCTTCTTCCTCAGACCTGTGTACCAGCATGTCTTGTACTGCAACTCTTAGGCTCCATGGCGGCTGCCATTACATTGGTACCACTGGTGAGACTGCACATGAGAATCCTACAGTGGCTCCTTTCTGCACAATGGTCATTACTAATTTACCCACTCGACCACATGTTACGTCTTTCAAACCGTTTCAAGGAAGAAATGTTATGGTGGATGAACCCACAAATGAATCTTTGGTGTTGACCATTCTGTCTTCCCCAGCCCATGGCCACGGTGACCACAGATGCTTCCCTGTTGGGGGGGGGGGGCAATTCCAGGGAAAGACTGTCCAAGGCACCTGGTCCCCCATGGAGGCCAATTTGCACATAAATGTCCTGGAACTGAGGGCAGTTCTCCTAGTATTGCAAGCATTCCATGCGTCCCTACCCTCTGTGACCACTGCAATTCAGTCAGACAACATGTCAGTCATCTGGTATATCAACAAGCAAGGCAGAACCAGGTCTTACCCCCTGTGACGGGAAGTCATGAGGATTTGGCACTGGGCAATAGCTTCAAGCCGTTTCCTTATAGCAACACTCATTCCTGGGAGTTTGGACAATCTGAGCAGGAACATCCTGATGCCTCACGAGTAGTCCCTCAACCCTATAATAGTGGATCAGATCTTCCAACACTGGGGCAAGCCTTGCTGTGACCTGTTTGCTTCCCCCCCTAAACTACAAATGCAGAAGCTACTTTGCCCTGATCTCCCCTCAGGGGGAACCCCCGAGGGGCGCTCTAATGCACGATTGGCCACCGGGTCTACCCTATGGCCTCATCTGATTCACAGTCCATGGATCCTAGATCATTCTTGAGACCTGTTATCTCATCCTCAGGGACTGATTCATCTGAACCTGCACAGTCTCAAGCTCACAATTTAGTTCCTTCACTTCCAATGATTCCAGGCTGCCTGACATCCCATCTCCTGTTTGTGAAGTTCTTCTGGCTTCACACAAACTTTCCTCTAGGAAAGTTTATTCTAGTAAATGGACTAAGTTCTCTATTTGGGCCAAAGATCAGAACGTAGACCCTTTCTCTATGCCTATTCAAAAGATCCTACAATACCTGACTACTGTTTTGCATGCAGTAGCCTCAGTTTTGACAATCACTGTACATTTAGCAGCTATTGCCAATTTTCATACTGATCTTGATAATTCTTCAATTATGTCACACCGCCTATGCAAGACATTTTTGAATAGAAGTATTACATGTTAAACCTCCTGTCAAGCCTCCCTGAGAGCCCTGGGACTTGACTTTGGTACTTCAGTCTCTCACAGGTTCTCCTTTTGAGCCTTTTGATTCATGTGATTTGTAATTTTTATCATGGAAAACCTTACTTCTAGTAGCACTTACCTCAGCGGGAAGAGTATCTGAGGTGCAGGCTTTGAGTGTCAAGAGACCTTACTTGATCTTCCACACGGATAGGGTGTCCCTTCATACTGACCCACCTTTCTTGCCCAAGGTCATTTCTGTTTTTTCCATTAACCAATCTATTGACCTGCCAGTTTTCTTCCCTCAGCATTCTAACAGAGTGGAGTACCTTTTGCACACCCTTGATGTGCATCGTCATCTTCGTTGTTATTTGGACAGGACTAAATCTTTCAGGAAAGCAGATCAATTGTTTGTGGCCTTTGCAGGACCCAGATTGGGTAAACCTATTTCCAAAGTGACTTTATCCTTATGGCTTAGAAACATCATTACCTTTATCTACCAACAGAATAAGCTATCCTTACCTTCCAGAATAAAGGCTCATTCTACCAGATCTATGGCTACTTCTATAGCATTTCATTCCAGAGCCTCTATGGATGATATCTGCACAGCAGCCACTTGGGTAAGACCTCATAGCTTTATATCTCATTACAAATTGGATTTAGCCTCCAGAGGACTAGCATCTTTTGGTTCTATGGGGCTCAGGAATATCCTTCCTTAGGGCCACCCAGGACTCAAGTAGCTGGGGACTCGGTCCTAATGGTAATGAATAAACAAAGATTTACACCATTGTCTTACCATGTTGTTCCATCTGTGTTGTAGATCTTTTTTGATTCATTACTTCCCACCCTCCTTCCCCCTGCCTGGACTCCTGGTGGACTTTAGGAACTCCTAGTTAGGGTATTTGCTCAAACAGAGCCTCCTACTATTTTTTTTCTATTACTACATGTATTATCTAAGGGCCAGCAAACTCAATCTGAAGTAACTAGGAGAGGGGCATTAAGGGTAGGTCTTAGCTGAGAGTTTTTGTCTGGCGCAAGCTTGGAAACGGCTGGATAGGTTCCAAGGATAGAACCAAGGTCCCAATGGTAATGAATGAACAAAGATCTACAACACAGATGGAACGTTATGGTAAGACGTAACTTCTTTTTATAGTCTATGGGTCCCCTTAATTTCACTCACTACAGACTGAGCCTTGTATCTTCTAGTGAAACCTAACAGTAATGACTGTTTGATCAAAATTAATGGTAATTCTGCAGTACCAACAGCCCTCTTTCCCAGTTTACAGTATCACTGTCACAGTTATGAAAGACTGAAAAAATAAATGCACATCTTACTGTTTTCCCTTCCAGCAAGCCAATCTTTAAAGATTTAAATAGCAACAGTCATCATTGAACAGTCACCCTTCAAAGGACAGGCACAATGCAGTTCAAGATCCATTTGTAAGAATGCATAAACCCTTAAACTAATAAATGAATCCTAAGATACAAGCATTTAAAGTTAAATACATATGCAAGCAGTAAATAACTTGCACAAGAAAATTGACGCTATAGTTTAAACAGGGAAATAATATTTAGAAAATATTAGTAATCTAGTCTTTAACAATATGAAATTAAATGAACAAATCGCACCTGTACTGTTTAGCTTGCTGAATCAGAACAACTCCTGAGATCTTACAGACAATTGATAGAAACATTTGAGCTTTGTCCCAAGGGTATGCACCAGCATGTAAATTGCAGTAACTACATTAACAAAATGATTTAAATTAACTGTTTTTCTCTGACTTTATGTATCTACGTCCCAAGCAGGATTTCCCATTGTTGTTGGCTTGAGTCAAATTTTGGAATATTCTTTCTTCTCGGTCTCATATTGCCTACTTCGAGGTGATCTCTGCTTGACTTACAAAGCCATGTCTAACTCAGCTCTGTTAGAAATGCTACATCTAAAAAAATCACAATCCCTCCGCACCACAGTCTCCAGAGATCTCAACCTCACTACCACAATCAACAGACCATGCTGGAGGGACAGGTTCATAACCAGAGACTGGCCATGCTATGAAATAGACTTCCCATACATGTTAAGCAGAGCACCTCACTGGCCCTCTGCAAGAGAAATCTTGATGAGTGGATAGGAAATAGAAAATTCACCCCGGGGATCAGTCCAGTGGCTCTACTCAACAGAGGCACTAGGAACTAAGGTTGGGTGGCATGATGACAGGGTAATCCTATGGGCTAGGCTTGTAAAGGCATCAGGGCCATTAGCCTAGTACACACCTATGAACCTATAATAGTTACATGTGCATGGGGGAGGGCAAGTTTTACCATGCCATAGTCCATTTTTTGTACCTTTGACCTTGGTCAATATCTCCAAGCAGCATTAAACTTTGCAACAACATGCACATTTCTGAAGCAAGGTTTAGTGTCAGTTTTAAATTGTAATACATTTTTTGTACTGACAAATACAGCCATACATCATTCACTAATATTTCCTTTTACATATTACACTTTACCGAAAAGGCAAGTACATAGCAATTTCTTCAACTTTTAACTTTCACATTTTTTTATGCATATGATAACACTTTGATGCAACTAGGTACAATTTTCATTTTTTTACATCAGAATAACAGTAACATAATCTTAGTTTATTACAGTTTTCTTACGTCTTCCTCCTTCCAAGACATAAATATTTAAAAAAAAAAAACTTATGAAATGAAACATGAGGTCAAATATTTTATTTCTGAAGTTACACTACTTAGTTCCTTGCCTAGAAAGATCATTTGTGTTCCATTATTGATAAATGTTTATGTTGTTGTTGTTGTTGTATCTTTCGGCTTTTCCCGGTTAGGGGTCGCCACAGCGGAACTCTGGTCCGCTAATGATTGGCAGCATATTTTTACGTATCGAGTTGCCAGCCCTGACATACAACCTTCAATGAAGGTACGCCCATTCACGCATGTCTCCACACAGAAGACGCTTTAGCTGAGAATCGAATGGGACAACACCTTGCTTTGAGGCGACAACGCTACCGCAGCACCACCACTGCATTGATAAATGTTTATGTGCTGGATAGTAATGTTATGAGGATGCAGTTACAAATTCCTTCTGTGAAATGTGCTATTTTGTCCACTAAGTCTGTGTAACTTCTTTGAGATTATGATGTATTACTATTTTGAATTTCAAACCAAAAAGGTAGTTTTAAAGCTTTTGGAGAGACCACGTTATTCCCAAGCATTTGTTTTCTATGGCTGCATGCAGCTTTTCTCTTGACTGAAGTCTATGACTCCGGTATACTACTAGATGATGCTCTCTTCTTGAAGAAGCCTGGTTAAATACAGCCCTAGCCCATGGATTGAAGATTCTGCTTGTAATTATATGAATTTTAGGTCACAACTATCCTATTTGCAAATTTTTATGTCATGTTGTAAGTGTAAAATATCACATTCTCTTATTTAATCTCTCTCTATCTCTCTGTCTTGCTCTAAACATTCTGTTTGTAAGACAAAATGTGATTAGATTTACAGGCATCTGGTTCCTGTGCGCTAATTCTTCTGAAAGGCTGTATTTAATTTCCTTTCTGCAGTTTTTACCCTTAAGTCTCAGATTTAATTTTATATGCTTTCCTTTTGTTTCCTTTGAAAGCATTTGAGGAATGTAAAACCCTTTCCTCTGACCTATTCAGCAGTCCAGCTTAATCTCAACATTGCTGTAAATACATTTTTCCTTCACTTGCCCCAGTCTCAGGAACCATCAACAAGTGAGTTCTTCAGATATCCATATTGTACTACAAATGAAGTCTCATTTGGAACTTGTACCATTTCATAGTGACATTCATGTGTTTAAAGAACTGAATTATATTAATTTGTAATGTATATAAATGTATATTTATTTATTTATTCACTTGCTGTCTAGAACAGCTATGCTATTGTCTTATGCTCATCAGTTATTGAATTTTTTTTCCTTGAGAATTTTGCTTTCTCACTAGTTCTAGTCTTCCAAGCTATAAGTTGAACCAGTAAATGTAATCAATATTGATACTTGCTTTAAACTCAGCATTTCAAGGTCTACTGAGCATACAAATTTGACGTCTCCTAAGTCTGCACAAATGTTGTAACTGCTCTCATTCCATCTATTCTTTTCCTTTTCAGTTCTGCAAGGGGCATTCACTGCAGACATCCTTGTCCCACCCCCACCCCCGAGGCATGGGAGGTGTAATCCCTAGTTTTCTCTGGAAGTTAGTACTTCATAATGTGACCCCAAGTATGCTCAACTCCTCTTATCCCCTTTGAGAGAGGTGAGTGGATCATGCCACTTCACTCCTTTCCTTCCATGTTTGGCTCCTCCAGTGCCAGAGCTTTTAGTTAAACCTGGGATGCAGTTGGAAATCCATCCTGTGCAGCACAAAACCAAGCTAGATATTTGAAGGACATTTACCGGATTTACCACCCTGAAAAAGAACTTGCATATCTATCCTTAATGGAAGGTGAGCACAGAGTAACATGACAGACTGTCACTGTAAAATGTCTATAAAAGCCCCTGTGGTACTGGTAAGCCACATTTTAGCCCCTTTGAAAGTTTTGTAAAGCCATTAAGGGGTTACACTTGAAATCTTATTTGCACAATACACTTTAGAGATTTTAATACCACTCAGTGTAGATTTGACCATTTGGCATTGTCATAATCAGTACAGGAAAAATTATAGTGTTTTTGTTCTATGTGAGAGATAGACGCTTAAATCTAGGCTGAACATTTCACATTTTTTTCATTGGTTAAATTGTCTCTTGAGTGATACTTAAATACACAGTGAATTTCTGAGTCTTTCTCTTTTTCTGAAAAGATTTCAAGCCTGCATAAACTAAAGCACTGCTGGTGAATCCCTGCTGGGTGAGGAAAGTAAACCTGTATTTTTTGTCTGTGACTGATAGAGCTGCTTTCTGTTTTACCTACGTCATTTTGTTTTCTGTTTATAGAACTCTGCTTGGAGATAGACACTTAAATTATCTAAACTACACATTTTACATGTTATGTTATTGGTTAAATTGTTTCGTGAGAGATGCTTAAAATACACATTGAATTTCTGGCCTTTGTCTTTTTCTGAAAAGAATTCAAGCCTGCATAAACTAAAACACTGCTGGTGATTCCCTGCTAGTTTTTCCCACCTATCCACCTCTTCGGTGATCTACTTTTTAACCCTGGCGAGTTTAAGCTACCTATCCCTACTGTAAATTGAGCTTAACAAGCTCCTCCCTTTCTACACTTTTGTTGATATCTTGAATTATTTATTTGCCTTCCCCTGTGGTTAAGTTGAAAAAAGTGCATTTTGACTCTCACTGTCTTTTCTATTGATTTACTTGATCTGAATTCATTATCTAGCTAGCTGTTGGATAAATAAGTGTATTTTTAAACTCTAGTAAGTACTTGTTTTTACATCAAGAGGTCAGTTGATTTTCCATCTAGTGCACTTGGAGGTAGCCTGGTCTGTATATTTCTGTATGTAGTTTTATTGGCTGGAAGACTTATTAACCAAACTATCTTGTTTTTAGTGCCTTTACTACATTTAGTTGTAGGTAGTTTGTGTGGTCTTGTTACACTTGGGCTCCAAACTCGCTGTTCTACATCAAGAAGGTGTTTTTCTGCACCCTTGTGGCAGAAGTGTGCCGATCTAGCCTGTATGAGTTGGGGATTGCTGGTGGAAGGCTAATTGTGTGCTTTCCTGACTGGTAGTTAGCTTAAAACTTGTTTCTCTTTTTTTGTATTTAAGCCTCACATTTACATGTTCTTTGGCATAGATACACAGAGTTGTTCATTGTTAGGTGACTTTGCTACTGATTGCTGATAATCTGCTTTCACCTGGAGCAATCCACTACAGAAAAGAAAAAATAAATGTTTGTTTGCACTTCTCTTATATACTGTGACTGTACTTTAGCAGTTTCTTAAGCTATTTGCTGTTATTTTTGCACTTCATAGCAAAAAAAAATGTACTGTTTACAGCTGCTTTAATTAGTTAATTGCACTTTATTACATTATATCTGTTAGTTGTAGGTAGTTTGTGTGGTCTTGTTACACTTGGGCTCCAAACCAGCTATTCTACATTAAGAAGGTGTTTTCTACACTCTTGTGGCAGAAGTGTGCTGATGTAACCCATCTAAGTTGGGATTGCTGGTGAAAGGCTTATTGTGTGCTTTCTTTATTGGTAGTTAGCTTAAAACGTGTCTCTGCTCGTATTTAAACCTTGTGTTTGTGCAGTGCTGCTCTTCATTTAGTGGAGGTTAGCAGTGCCCTGTATAGATGCAAAAGCCTAGCAGTTCAGTTTTCCCTAAAGAGTTGTCAGCGAAACCCTTCCAAGCTTCTCTGCTGCTCTACGAGCAAGTCAGTTGCACACTGAGCAGTGTTGCCTTATTGATCAACCTTAGCCTACACAAAATATAGGTCCCTCTTGTAGTCTCGGTGCTACCAGCACAGTCCTGTCAAATTAAACCCATTCCCTTCTCTGATAAAACATGCAGTAAGAGCCTGCTATCATGGACAGATGGTTTCCCATCATGTCTCTGGCCAGTCTGATAGACGTGGGCATCCTGAGGCAATGTAGCAATTATCTAATATATACTGACAACCACTTGCTCCTAAACAAATACTTTATGGGAAAGATGTGAAAGATGTAGTTACACTATATAATTGGAGACAAGACTCTCACATAAGGACAAATTGAATTCCAAACAGGCTGTGAGCATATACTCGCTTCTCACACTAAATAAGGACACAGCACATAAACCCACATATGTGGAGGTACTCACTAGTAGCTTACCAAAGGATCAGAGGCCTCCCAAACAGAAACTACTTACACACACAACGATGCAAACAAACAACCACAGCACATCATAACACACACACACCAGTGTCTCAACAAATAAACCCATAAGGCATAAATCCACAAAATCTAATGTATTGGTCATAGTAACTCCATTGTGAGAGAGACAGATGTTTAACCTCACCAGGCTGGATAAGGAGCAGGTTATGGTTAGCTGCCGGCCAGGTGCCAGGATCCATCAAGTTATTCAAGCACTCTAGTCACTCAACAGAAATACTGGTATGACTCCATCATAGACAAAAACATGATCCAAACTACAAAAATACAATAAGACATGCTACCCAGGGATTACAGCCATACTGCAGACCTTTATTTGATGAGCGCATTCATAGTCCATGTGAGGTGGATGCCTTGAGAAGTACCTCACTGGACTATATGAAGACAGATATGACTGAGCTCTCAGATTGTGTCACAGGCAGGTATAAGCCTAGCCTTAAGCAGCATTCTACCTTCTCCAAGGATGATTCCACAACACAAATAAAAAATGATTGATTTTAGCAATTGGCTTAGCTTCTGTTGTCACTCCAAGGGGATCCAGTATATGTCAGCCTGGGAAGACATGGTCGAAAGGCCACACTGCTTTGCCAGAGATGGTCTGCACCTGGCTCCTCTAGGCTTTCAGATACTGGCAAAGGCATTTGCCATCCTTATTGTGCATTTTTTAGGCAGTGTCAAAATAACCAACCTCCCAACATAACAAAAATCCTCTCCTGATAAACTTAATGTACAGTCAAAGACATGGTTCAAAAGTGCAGAAACCACCTCAGCTGTGCAGGGCTACAATGCCTTCCATACATTCAAACCACAGACTGAGTGTGAAAGAACCAAAGGAGGAGGTGCACCCATCTTCATTGAAGATAAGTACATCTCAAGACTGATCAAACATTATGACCTCTTGAGCTACTCCTTCTAGTGTAGTTTTGCCAGCCTCTGTGGAACAGGGTTTAGACACATCTTCCAAGGCTATTCCAGCACCTGGTTCAGGTATGCCAGAACCAGACCATTTAGGTGTAGGAGCATTTTAGGATAAGATGCTCCTTGCCAGACATAATATTCAGTCTTCAGACATTTTATCTAGTAGTGAAGTTCACAAGAAAAAGAAACAGAAGCTTCATCATACAGCTGAAAATCAGAGTATAGCTATTTATAAGGCTAATTTGGTTGCTTTGGCTAAGCTTGTTCTTCAGACAGCTAATTTTGGTGGTTGCATTCCCATACATGGCTCTAGTGATAGGTTGGCTGGAGACCTTTCTGTTGTTTCAGAGAATGATGAGGAATCTGATGAGAACAATGTTGATTTCCTACCCAACACTGAGTCCATTCATTCTGATTATTTGGAAGGTGAATATGAGGTAAATTCCTCAGATAACTGCTAGATTTAATTATGTTTTTACTTGGGAGCAAGACGTTGTCCTGTTCGATTCTCAGCTAGAGCGTCTTCTGTGTGGAGACATGTGTGAATGGGCGTACCTTCATTGAAGGTTGTGCATCAGAGCTGGCAACTTGGCAACTCGGTACTTAAAATTCTACTGCCAATCATTAGCGGACCAGAGTTCCACTGTGGTGACCCCTAACCGGGAAAAGCCGAAAGATACAACAACAACAACTTGGGAGCAGTTGAGAACTCCCCAGAGCTAGGCAGGATATATGACCTTATAGAGGACGAGATGGCTAATTCTGTGATTATCCCCCTCTCTTATGGGCCTTGGAGGATGTTTATAGAGCTGCTTGCAGGACACTAGTATCTATCCCAGCAGTCCCTAAAAAGGCTCAGAGAAAATATAGGGTTTCCTCAGACATGATAGATCTCTCTTCTCATTTCACTGCTGCCTTCCCAACTGCCTGCTCAAATAAAAAGTCCTTGACTTCATCTAATCCAAAGCCCCCTGATAAAGAGGAAATTGGCTAAATCTTCAGGGCAAAATTATGTCTCTTTCTAGTAATCGAGCTTTTAGAATGTTTAATTGCCAAGGCTATATGTGGAAATTTATTTTACAGTGTGAGTACAGTTTGGATGATTTTACTTGCACCCTTACCTTCAGAGCTAAAATCTTACATTAATGAAATTATTTCTAATTTGACTTAAGTCTTGAAACATGCTTTGAGAGGTGTGCTTGAATGTCAGTCTCAAGAAATGCTGCTTATTCTTTTGTATTAAAACGGTATGCTTGGTTATGTATTCAGAATTTCTCTGATGATTTAAATGCTGAAATTTAAATGCACCTTTACGTTCTGAACTGGTGTTTGGGCCTTCCATTACATAGATTCTCAAACAGTGGGATGACAAAAGGCAAATTACTGCATAGGATATTTAGGAAGTTTCATGTACCCAATTTCTCCCAAAACAAGGTGTCTTATTTCAAAGGGAAGAGGAAGCAGAAATCACAGACAAACAAAAGTTAGGGATCCAAAAGCAAAGAGCAGGAGGATAATTATTTGAAACAAAACAAGAGGGGTTCCTTTCTGTAAAAGAACCCATCTCCAGAAAAGGAATAAATATGTTAGGTCACAGAGCATCCCTGGTCCTTTTCCTGCACTTCCTTCTCTTCCTCCTTTCCCCAGACTCTCTGTCAACTCTGCAGCCTGGTCTCAAGTAGTCACGGACAAATAGGTTATGACAATACAGAGAGAATACACTTGGCAGTAGACAGATGATCTTTCCCTTTCAGGAGAATTCCTCCACACCCACCAGACTAGACAAGCTGTTTTCTCCAATGCTCCATCACATTGTAGAAGTGGGAGGTCATAGAACCAGTGCCTGTGATACAGAAAGGCAAATGATTTCACTCCAGAATATTTTTGGTACCAAAAAAAAGGAGTACTATATTTGTCCTTCCTACACCCCTTTTGAAAGTTCACAAATTTAAAATGCTGACCTTAGTCAATACTAGTGTTACTTCCAGACCACTGTTTCATGGTTACTCTAGATCTCAAGGATGCATATCTTCATCATATTCCTACTGCTCCTAATTTCAGGAAATGTCTGATATTTGCTGTGTTTAACCTACATTTGCAGTTCTCTGCACTACCATTTGGGCTATCTACTGCACCATGTGTTTTTACTAAGTGTCTGGTCCCAATGGTTGCTTATTGCAGAACCCTAGGCATCCACATTTTTTCTTATTTAGACATCTTGCCAATTTATGCAGATTCTCTATCTGGGTTCGTTGAGTCCAGATTTGGAATCCAAGGTTGCATCCCTCCTTTCTTACTTGGGCTTCAAACAGAACCTTCAAAAGTACTTCCTCATACCCTCTCAATGAGTCATTTTTCTGTAGTATTTGATAGACTCAGTAAAAAGGATGGTCTTCCTTTGAGAAGATAAAGTTCTGACTTTCAGAACATTTCCTTGGGTTTCTCTCTTCTAGATGTGGCCTATTCAAGAGAGTTCCTCAAAATTCTAGGCCTTGTGTCATCAATTATCCTCATGATACCACTAGTCAGACTACACATAAAAATTCAACTGTACTTGAAGAATTGTTGGACCAAGCACCTTCATTCCTTGGATTTCCAGGTACCAACATTGGGATTTATCAAATGGGAACTGCAGCTGTGGAGGGGTCAGTGGTCTCTGAATCCAGAACTCTCCTGTCTTCAGACCCCAGTCCAATCTGTCCAGAGGAACTCTTTAAATTTTGTGTGGGGAGTTATGTTCATGGGAGTTCTGGACTTCAGGTCCTCTTCTAATGGTCACAAACAACACTATCATGATATGGTACCTAAATAATAAAGGGGATCTAATGAAATTTCCTGTTTTCTTGTTGGCAATGACAGTACGGTTAACTGTCTCTTATTAATTCTCTGACTCTTCAGAACTCAAACATTCCTTTAGAGCAAAACACAATGGTAGACATACTAAGCAGATCCTGAACAGATGCTCACAAGTTGATGCTCCATGTAGAGGTATTCCTGGACTTGATCCAGATGTCGGGAGCACCTCAAGCAGATTAGTTTGCCTCCATTCAAAACAGTCAACTAAAAAATGTATGTTCAAGATATCCTTATAGCCATGCTTGGAAGGCAGATGTACTATCATTCCCATGGTTGGGAATGTTTCTGTCTGTATTTACACCCTTTCCAATGATTCCAAGGTACTTCTAAATATTCAGAAAGAATTTGCAAAGATCATTGTGATAACCTCCTTTTAGCCCAGGCAAGGTTGATTGTCCCTTTTAATGCAGTTGGCCAAGGACAATTACCACAAGCTTCCTCACAGACTAGATTGGCTCATACAACATCAGAGTGAATGGTATACCCCATCTTATAGCAACTGGAACTGACAGCCTGGATGATTCTGTTTTGTTACTGTTTAGTCTCTTAATCCATGAGTTTGTGCAGCAGGTATTTAAGGAGGCTAGACAAAGTACTACTAACAATTCTTACATTTACAAGTGGATGAGGTTTTCTAAGTGGTGCCTAGCCAATAGCAAAGGTCCCAAAAAGGTTTTGAACCCTCTGGTTTTGAAATATTTGTGTGAGCTACTTATAGATGATTTGTAATATGCTTCTTTCAAAGTGTATCTTTGTGGCCATCTCAGCTTGTCTGCTCATGTATCCCCTCTTCTCTTTTTGAAGTCTACAAAAAAAAAAACAATTTACAAAAGGAGTGTTGCAAGTGAGACCCCCTCAAAAACAAATTCCTCCTCCTCCAAGTAATCTCGGCTTTGTTTTTGAAAAATTGACCTTACCTCCTTTTGAACCTGCCTCTCAGTCTGATTTATGTTTCATTATTTGGAAGACTGTTTTATTGCTTGCCCTGACTTCTGCAAGGTGAGTCTCTGAGCTGCAATCTCTCATGGTGGAGCAGCCCTATCTGATTTTTCAGAAGGGCAGGATTGCATTATGCACTAATCTACCAATCATGCCTAAAGTTGTTTCTAAATTTACTTTAATTTAAGCCATCACTCTCCCAGTGTTATATCCTGATCCCCAAAAACAAAGGAGAAGACAATCTACATACCTTGGATGCGTGCAGTCAGCTCAGGTATTTCCTTGATGGAACGAAGCCCACTAGGAATGCTGAACAGCTGTTTGTCTCCTATATAGTCACTAAGAATGGTCAGCCTGTCTCTAAGCAAACTATTGCAGAATGATTGTCCTCTGCTATTATTTTCTGTTACTTCCACCATGATAAATCTCTTCCATGCAAGGTTAAGGCTTGCACGAAAAGGGTCTTATCCTATTTGTTGGCATATTGGGACGGGGTTGACTCTAGAAGCATTCTAGAGGCAGCACACTGGCCCTCTGTTCATACCTTCATAAAACGGTATAAACTGGATTTGTTTTCAAGGTCCAGAGCAGGCATTGCTAGGACCATTCTCCATGGGCTTCTGGATCATTATTCTTCCACCTCCCAGGTAGTGTAAGCTTTGAGAATGTACCCAAAATGCCACAGAGGGAGTGGTAATTAGGAATATCATATAGTTTCATAAGTTCTGCCTACCCATAACAGCAGATTATTGACTTCCTCACTGCCTCAGTGGCAGCACCCACCTGCCAGCACCCAGAATGTGCACTGTTGAGGTAGGTTTCAACCTCTTTGATTCGATTGCTGTTGTAGTTTCTTTTTATATGGTATTCTGATTGGTTGCAAATTTACTCTTGCTAGATGATTCTGTATTCAGGTACTTTCCTCTCCTCCTTTATGGAAGTTCAGCCAATCATCTCACACAGGATGAGAAAGGGAGGGGAGTCTGAGCTTCTGAAAGCTGGCAAGTATTGAGTTGCCTTGGCAGATAACTCAAAATGTCACTGAGGCAGTGAGGAATTCTAACATCTATTGTTACAGGTGAAAAGCCAAAAGACACAAACAATTGTTACAGGTAAGTAGGACTTACACAACTATACTATCTGAATCTTCATCAGCGAATAAATAAAACACAGTGGAGAGAGAGATTCATTGTGCAGTTCCTTCCCAACTTCTGGAAAAGACTCCTGCTGCAAATTAAGCACTCTGATAACAGTCTTCCTTCAAACAAGAAGTGGATGATAGTATGGATATTCTCAAATACACCCCTGGCCTGACTGCCCTAGCTCTCCAAAAAAAGTATTTATGCTCTAAGGGTGGGTACTAGAAAAGTGTAAATGGTCACAAGACTCAATTGCCTTGTATTTCTTAATGATCCTATGATAGCATCATTTGCTATTTTAATCTCAAACAGAAAAAAGATGTGGCAGAGAAAGTTTGCAAGGAAGAAAATTTTTTTGAGTTTGCTCTTGATTTCTCACCACTGTAAGATATGTTCTGCTCATACTGACTGTTCATAATATCAATATTAATAACACAGTGGTTTTATCAGTGTACATCATTTTGGTATTTAATTAATTTGCATACCAGTTTGCATTGATATTTACTGATTTTTGTGTTGCCTTTTTGTAGCATCTTTTTAAGTAAAGCAGTATGTTGTGCTTGTGACTGTTTATAACTCAGCATAAAAATATGGAAGGAACAGAGCTGTATAAGCATGTTACATATCAAGAAATTTTAATAGCCTAAAAAGTTTTTTTGATTCGACATTAGGTGTAGTCACCCGTCACTATTAGATTTAGTAAAGGCAGAGGAGGTCAAGGGACTGTAAGCATTCATTAGAAATTATTTTATTTGCTTTTGGTTTATTTATTGAATGTTTTTATAACAGGGCAGCTTTGACTAAGCTGAGGCACATTTTAATTGTAGGTCTGTGGAGAAAAGCTTCACTTTTAACAGACAAAACCATAAGCAGTCAAACAGTCTGTAAACAAACTGCATCATACAGATGCCACTGTGTTGAGCATTATAAGTAATACTAGAGGTAGACAAAAATTTTTTTGGCAGTTGATGACAGAGGACTAAGACACTGCCATGCTGACAAATTACTTTATGTGATGCAGGGCAGAGTTATAGCTGGTTCAAAAAGCACCCATTGCCTCTCCATGATTTGGGGCTTCTCAACTCTAAAGAGTAAAGAAAACAAAATAACACAAAGGTCTGTTCCCCTGACTTAGCACTACTTCTTTAAGGAGTTGACTATAGTATATATTTGCTCTCTTCCCCCTCAAATCAAAATTTTGTTGTAGGAGACCAAAAAAAAAAAAAAAAAAAAGATCAACCAGGTCATGCTTTGTACCCATCAACTCTAAGACGAGGAGCAAAAAACAAAATAAGTCTTCTACTTTTAAAAACTGCAATAAGCTGCTTGCTACAAGTTATGAAGCAAGTGCTTCACCACTGAAAAATAAAAACTGTAGTGCGATGCTGGTATTACTATATATAATTGGGGGGTGTGCGGGGCATAGCCCCCACCTAGTTGGGTTTTACCAAATAATTTAAAACAAAACTAGTCAACAGAAAACCAAATTAAGTGAGGGGCTAAGCCCCCCACACACCCCAATGTGGGGGGCTGTTCCCCCCACGCCTCCTCCAACTATATATACTAACACCAGGATCGCACTACAGTGGGAAAAAGGACATATACCTTTGACTTGCCTTAGAGTACTACTTGTCAGTGAAATGAGTTTTAGGTGAAATTAACTTTCATTAAAATGAACTTTAGGTGATTTGGTCTCAGTGAAATGAGTGATGAGTGTCAGTGAAATGGTCTTTCAGTGAAGTGATATGAATCCATATATATATATATATATATATATATATATATATATATATATATATATATATATAGTTCAGACATATCCAACAGCATATGTATTATGTGCCCATGCTTAATAAAATGGCATGGTATTGCACAAACAAATGGAGCAGTAGGTGACCATCATGGCAAGACCTGTCATAGAAGTTGTAGCAGTAGCAGAACACCATAGAGAGTCATGGCAACAGTATGCTACAGAAGAACCATATCCAAGGCAAAGGTCGGTGCAGTATCTGGTCCACATGTATGGGCTATAGCACAGAAAACTGAGAAAAAAATATGTATGCAGTACATGGATTGACAATGCTGTGCATCAGACATCATTATACCACACAAGTTAGCTGGATGACAGGCCACAGTCATCATTACTTGCACAGATGGTGGCCACCGCAATAGTAGGTGACTGTAACAGTCTAATGCAGAGTAATGTCACAGGAGATGAACAAAGTAACCACATTGTGAGGCTGTTGGAGGTTAGAGATTGTATCCATCCTTCCAGTGTTGGGTTCTTGCTGCCACAATAGGACCATTGCCAGTGTCACCTGTATTGGTTTGTGTTCGCTGGTTCAATCTGGTTCATGTATGGCAGGACACCTACAGGACTATACATGTGTGCTATGATGAAATGCTCCTTGTACTGAGACTGAGGAGTGCTGCTGCCCATGACATGGATGATACCCATAACCAGGGGTCTCAGGCTGTGTGCTTGCACATGACATTGATATAATCTCATCACTGGTCTGCATAACCAGACCACCATGCATCCAGACACTCCCCTGGCCACAGACTGCATGACCTGCAGAGGAAGACCTGATGTTTGCTGCTAAGAGTTTTATGGGTGCACATGTAGAGGCAACATTTACTACCAGTATCTTCCACAGCACTATTTACTTCTTGTGCCATTACTCCAGGTCTCTGTGCAGTCAGTGAAGATCCTCCCACAAGACATTGTACGCAGTCACCCTTTCGATAATTAGTAGCAATCTGTGCCAGGTTCAATGACCTCCATATTAGCTGTTCATTCTGAGTTTCACATCCATGTCAGTGACAGATCTAGAGTTGTGGTTGCACTTCACTTCCCTGTATCTATTAATCCAGCCTCAAAACAGTGTACATGTCAGAAACTCTGAGGGCTGGAGACACAGGTGGAGCATCTTTGGGACTGTCAGGTGCTGGATAATTATCATGTTCTGGTGGAGGCTAGGTAGTCAAGCAGTACTTCTGCAAGGGCCTCTGTAATGGTATTCCCCTGTAGATATTCAGAGAGTTACACTATGTTATGCAACCATCACACTTGCATTTTCATAAGTTCTAAAGTTCATCCACAGTGTTCAGGCCTCACGGCCATCAAGAAACACTGAATCCTCAAGAAATGCTTTAAAAGCTTTGTTACCAGAGCTAGTACCCACGTTTGATTTAAAAACTCTCCAGAATTTTCGGACCTCCTTTTCTAGATTGAGATTTTATTCCATATCTTGGTGATTTTGATGGTAACATATAAATTTATTGTACTAGATCTTCTTACTTTCAGCACAAATTTCATATTATAGTGTCTAAAAGTATTTGGGGTGGTGGTGCAGTGGTTAGCATTGCCGCCTCACAGTAAGAGGTTCTCCAGTTTGATCCTCATCTGGGGTGCCTTCTGTGTGGAGTCTGCATGTCCTCCCTGTGGTCGCATGGGTTTCCTCCATGTGCTCCAGTTTTCTCCCACATCCCAAAGACATGCTGTAGGTGGATTGGATACTCTAAATTGGCCCTAGGCATGAGAGCGTACGTGTGTGTGTGCCTTCTGTGGAAGGTTGGGCACGGGGCTGGCAACTCAACACCGTAAAACTCCACTGCCAATCATGAGCGGACAGGTGATCCATTGTGGTGACCCCTAACCTGGAAAAGCCAAAAGAAAAAGAAGAAGTTTCTAAAAGTATTTGGACGATTAAAGACTTCTGTGTTGTACATTATTTGTAAAATAAGTTGTTCATTATGTAATATGCCAGTATCAATTTATCCTAAATGTGCCTGTAGCAGAAAGAAAACAGTTGTAAATACTTCCATCTATCATCATAATCTTTTTCACTTAATGATCAAATTTTCTTAGTATATTTCTTCTGGACACCTTCTAAATGTTTTAATTGAGTTTTAGCGTAACTGCAAAATATGTTATTGTACTCAAGAATGGGGTCTGATGTCAGTTATATACACCATAATTAAAAATTAATTTCTTATCTCTAATTGAAATATTTCTTAATAAGTAACCCATGTATTTAACTGATTTAGTACTGATAGCCTGACATAATGGTTAAAGAATAAATCAGATGTATTATAAATGCTAAGATCTTTATATTCCTTGGCCCCTTCTAGTAATAAGCTTGTCAAACAGATGGGAAATTTTTGAATTTTGAAAAATACATAATTTTGCAATTATCCAGACTATATTTTAGTCCAGTATCTTGTGCCCACTTAGAAATCAGATATAAATATACATTAAGATTGTTGGCATCATATTTATTTTGTATTATAAAACCTGTTTTACAATTATCAGCATCATTTTGGACTAAGGATTTGGCGTTTCTTGTACTACTAGATAAATCAAAATTAAACCACATTGGCCTCATAACTGATCATTGGGAAACAGCAGACGTTCCAGGCAGAAAATCTGAATGAACTTTGTATAGGTTAATACAATGTTTGTCAGTTAAATAATTTATGGTCCATCTAACAATATAACAATTAGCATTAGATTCAAGTAAGTGTTTATAAATAGAATGGAAGGCATACAGTCAAAGACTTTGGCAAGGTCCAAGGCCATTGTTATTTGATCATAAAAGCATACTAATTTACTCATAGTAGATCTTTGCTTTATGAAATTGTGTTGGTCAGTATCATTAACTGTTAATCTGAGGTCTGGGTTATCTATTAATTCTAGTAGGCATGTTTCAAAGCACATATTGACCAGAGATGTCAAGCTTTTCGGCCTATAGTTGCTATTGAAATCTTTTTTGTCCTTTTTACATACAAGGGTAATGCAAGTTAGCTTCCAGTTATAGGTATAATGCCTTTTTCCAGTAATTTACTACAAATAAGTCATAAAATGGGTTAAGAATCTTTTTTTGCCTCTAGTAAAGAGGCACTGGATAACTTATCTGGACCCTAATTATGTAATCTGAAAAAGAGGAAAAGGACCTAAAATAATCATCTGAACTTAACTCATTCACTCCACTGGAGCTCAAGAAAGTCTGCACTGTAACTTCCAATGGGCGGAGCCTTTTGACAGACTCAAATTATGTCCTCACATTTTAAACAAATGTTCATATCTCTGGAACCATAGAGGTTTTGAAAGAAGTACAAATAGCAAACTCTTCAGCACAAATTATTTTTATAGTGGTAGTAATCTTTAGGTTCTAGATCAGGGGTGTCCAACCTTTTGGCTTGCTGGGGCCGCATTGAGTGAACAGAAATGGTCTTGGGGCCGCATATAAAATATATCGTATAGTTAACTCTTTCATTGCTCCGGAAGACCACAGTCAACCTCCTGGCTGTACTGTAGGTGCATTTGAACAATGAATAAATGTAATAAATGCCTAATATTTGCCTTAAAATTCTAATTCTAATTCTCTAATGTAACAGTTAACTCTAACATCTTAGTTAATATATCTATATATATATATATTTTTTTTTTTTTTTTTTTACAAATAAACAGATATTCACTACAGCACTAGCATTTCTCACTGGGAAAACCATTCCAGCAGTCCAACTATGTAAAATGTCAACATCAGCAGTCCTACAATAATATAATCCACAAAAATAACACAACAAATTTGTAATAAAGTAAAGAATTCACATTACTAACTTAATAAAACAATTCTGAAAAAGTTACAACAGGGTCTCACCTAAACAAATAACTGGCGCCAGAAATATGGCCTCAAGCTAAATGCCAAAAAATGCATCATCATCCCCTTTGAGGAGAGTGATGTCCCTACAAATTATCACATTAATAACAATGTTGTAAGCATGCTTGGGCACCCAGGTTGACAGAAACCTGACTTTTGACCACCACAAGGAAAGCCCACTTCATTAGTAAGGGTATCTCATCCAGGGACAAGGAGGTCATAACATCCTTGCATTCTTCCTTTACAAGAGCCATTATTGAGTGTTGGCATGTGCCTCAGCAAAACACCCTGCCAAAAGAAAGACTACAACCATTTCTGACAAAAAAGGTCAAAGGACTAAGTTCACTTATTTATCCAAACAGACTAAAAAGCTTCTTGGTTTCCTGTCTCTCACTGGCCCCTATAAATTTCATCACTGGCTTGCTTTCCAGGCTAAGAAAGATCCTGCCTTAAGAGACTTCCTCTACCTCAGAAATACTGGATATACTTAAAACGCTCACTACAAAGACCACAGCCTTCACTGCAACATAAGCAAGCCACTTTTTATGGACAGGTTCTTGACACAAAAACCTTCAACTTCTGTAAAAAGCTCCTCTCATTATCAAACAATGTAGTTCAGCAAAACGATGGCTGGATGGATAGCCATAAATGTAGTCCTTGGGTAAGTAGCATAGTCTTCATCAAACCAGATGGAAAATCCACATACTAACCTTTCCCAGCTGGATGGCTAAGATCTAATATTGGTTACTCAAGTCTACTTGCCCAAGAAGAGGAGCATGTTTAACTAATTCCATTTGCAAAATTATATTCAGTATACATATTAAATCTCTCACACACACACACACACACACACACACACACAAGCCCCTACTTGTAAAATAGGCAACCTCAGTAATCACATGACACCCCTGGCTCCACTGAAAATTTCACTGAATGAAATTGTCTGGAAGTCAAAATATCTGAAATAAAATCATAATAGAGATGGATTCATCCATGCAATTTCCCACCACTGAAAGGACCATCAATTAATCAACAAACAATTGCTCAGCAAAAGTAAATCAATAAGAAAACCATAAACTCTTTAAGATAATGCTACATACTGGTGTAAACATATAACTTGTGTCAATCCCCAGGTTAATCCATACCAAAAGATTGTTTCAGAGCTTCAGCTATGTACAAACAGCTTTCTCCTGAAAACTTAACTCATTGATATTTGCCTTGCTGCAAAAATTATATTTAAGTTTATACTGTACCTCAAGTGATTCTCATTGTTACGAGATGTAATCTCTGCCATATTGTATGAGTGCTACATCCATGATTTGCTGTCTCTCTCTCATGTATTGTATTATATTGTTTTGTGTTATTTTTGGAGCTTGAAAATGAAAATGGACCTGTGTCCAGTCGGACTTTCCCAGTAAACAAATGTAAAATAAAATAAATAAAAATAAACTTCCCTCCAATCTAAAGCCATTTGACATTCATACATTTTAATTTGTTCAGAAGTTACTCACAGACTGACAGTTTACTGAGCTGTAATGCTGACCTTCGCTTTTGAAAAAAAAAACACATTCCCAGACTTTGTCAATAGCTCAAAGTGTAGAGAGGATTATTTATTTATTATATATTTATTTATTTTTGGAAAACATCTTTAAAACTGTTAAATTGATTACACACCCAGAAACACAGAAAAGTTATTGTGATATGTAAACCACAGACTGCTGCAAGAAATCAAAGTCACATTAGCACTCTATGCTTATGTCCGAACAGATGAATCATACCGGTCTATTCCAAAAGAAGTAAAGTAGCTTAATAAGAAGGTTATTTGCAAGGTTACATGGCAGTTTATATTGGAAATAAGCAGCGATATTAAAAAGGCTCTGTTTTTCATAATTATGCCGAAAAGTCTTCCAAGGTAAGTACAACTTCTGATTTAGTATGGAACCATACCTCTCAACCTTAGAGCAAGAAATCTGGACAAAGCGAAAAATAAAAGTGGGACACAGGCCCAAAAATAGTTATGCATCACAGACCCCATTGAAACAACTGTAGCTGCAAACATTATACATCACTTATAATCTTTCTATCCCATTATTGTCAGTTAAACATTATATGACTCATTCAGTCCTGCCTTCTTTTGCATCAAAGAAAACCATGCTTTGAAATGACAAATGCATTAAAAATAATAAATAAAACACATTGCATCAACATCCTGCAACTTCCTACCTGCAAGCAACCACAGAGCTTTCACTGAAACTAGGGCTGCTTGTTTCAGAATGACAGCTCTCCCTAATTAAGTATAATATAGCCAACCGTGGTAAATCCAAAATTACCCACACCCAGAAGTGATTATTGTTATTATAATGACATTATTTAAGAAAAATAATTACTTTTCTTAAATAATGGCATTGTATAATGCCTCCTTGCTGCCCTTCCGCAGCTGTCTGGTATTCTGCAGTTCTGATGTACTGCACATGTGTATGCCTGTACAACAGAGTTGTGGGCAAAGCAACGGAGAAAGAAAGATCTCCGTTGCTTTTTTATTTTTTGTTATGTTAAATGGGTTTAGCATGACAGCTTTAAAATAAGCTATTTTAAAGCTGTCTCCCTATGTTAAACCCATTTAACATAGCGAGACAGGTTTTAAAAAAAAAGCAACGGAGAAAACAAGATCTCTGTTGCTTTTTATACAGTGTCTCGCTATGTTAAAGGAGTTTAACATAGCGAGACAGCTTTAAAAAAAGCAATGGAGATCTCCTTTTAAACCTGTCTCACTATGTTAAACTCCTTTAACATAGCGAGACAGTGTTTTAAGACTTATACTAATGGAAAAGTCCGTGACCAGACCTTTTCCATTAGTATAAGTCGCTGACCAATCAGCATGCATGTTTTGGAATATTAATAGTCATGGCATAATGGTATACAATCTACCAGTATCTGGACTACCTGAAATAAATTAAATTATGGCCTGTAAATTGAAAGTACACTTTGTTTAATTAAACTATATTTCTAAGCCCACTTACTATATTTTTTCAGTAACATCCCAATATCCATTTCCAGGTCACTTTACAAGACATTGGCAGTAGTAGACTTGGCATCCTTCAGAACCCCACAGGCCCACGCTAATACTGCTAGCATTGTCCATTAAATGTAAATATTCATCCACTGTAAATGGCAAGAAGCTATGTCTTAAAAATCTACTTTTGGCATCAAGTATCAGGTTTTGAAACAAAGAAACATTCTCCACAGTCCGTAAGTCTCTGTCTTTAATAATCATCTACTGTTGCAGCACTCCCAACACATAAGCACACACATGCACACTAAAATCCCCAACATTTAAAAAATGACATTGTGCCCACTTGATTTGCCAGTATTGATGATCCGCCAAAGCTATGCTTTCTGTTGTCCAATCTACCACTGCTTAGAACCCACCAATGAAAAAACAGTACTAGGTGCTTTTTTGTTTGTCTGAAAAAACAACACAACTTTATATGCTACAGTCCCACATAGTCAGTCAACTACTGACCCATTAACCCTAGGCCGCTTTCTCATTCTTACTCCCTGGAACTGCATTACCTTGGATGACTACTTTTATTTCCTAAGCAAAAGACGCAAACTGGAAGTTGAGGCAAAAATCCAGACATTCTTTGAAAATCCATACAGTTAAGAGGTATGAGTTCATGTTCAATACAACACTCTCCCTGTCAGGAAAGCTGCAATTTAATGAAAGTGTACTTTTATTGTACAATATATTTGTGAGCTAACTTATGTTCAGTAGGTAGACTGATCATTGCTAGCCTCTTTGTGCATGCGTCTCTCTCTGTTATGCACACATATACACACACATACACACACACTCTTCTTCTTTCACGCACACAATTCTGCTTTCATGCATGCATTCACTCACTCCATACTTGCCTATTAACACAGGTAAGTGCTGTCCCTTTCAAAGGCAACAGCGGCAAATCCATACATGAGTCCCTCTTCAGCGAAAGCACACGCACACACGCACATTGACTGTAAGGCGCAAAATAATGGCGTAAACACACTGACCCTTTTTTGGCTCAAAAACAAACCTAGAAGGGTGCTTTACATTAGTGTTACAGGTCACAAAACACAAAACAAAAAGTGTTTTGGGTCATTGATGTTGCAGTTAGAGGTTGAGGGCCGCATGGAAGAGCTCTGAGGTTGGACACGTCTGTTCTAGATCTTAAACCGAATTTTGTAAGTCACAGTAAACACAGTAACTATTACATTTGTAATATTTTGTAAAATACTTAATATCTCAGCAACCTCTCAAGTTGCACACATACTGTCAGCATCATTTTATTCATCTAGCTGAAAGCTTTCATATGAGGCTAAGCAGTTCTGTCTGTGTTATGTGGTAGTTAAGATATTTAGAAAAATGTGAAAATTATATCAATATAAATATCATAAAAATAACAGTTAATATCTACTTATCTGCACTAGACAAAGGTCAAATATTAATGCAGTTCAGTTTGCCATTGTGTAAACTTTAAGATGAAATATTTTAAAACACTGTACATAGTGTGCTTTTGGAATTATTGATGCAAATATGAACAAGTAATATATGATGCCTAGATGTGTCAGTATAAGTTAATTCCAGATGCACCTGGAGGCATCACTCTGATGTAATGAGTTAATAGGACCAGAAGAACCAAGATCTTGACTTACAGCAGAATAGTATTTATTAAACTCATACACTGTAGTATCAGCATTAGTTAATATTATATCATTCACGATAACTTCAATAGATGATGCCCTTGTGTCCAACAAGTTAATATATCTGTAAACTGCTTTTCATTTGTGGATTTACTAGTCAATTTATTTTCATAATTAATTTTAGCTGGTTTTATTTCTGATGTTAATTTTCTACCAGTTGAGTTAAACCTCTGTTTATTATATTAGTAGGAAACCCTATTAGGGTTTTGTAGTATCCTGTTTTCTTTCAATATTTCCTTATGATGGACGTATTCCACCATATAGGAAATTAATTGTTAACATTTTCCAAATTAATAGATTCATTAACACAGCAACTCAATGGTTTCTCCAAGCAGAGTATCTGTATTGATACTATAAAAGATGCAATGAATAAGACCTGTCTGGGTTAGAAATTTGAGTAAAACATTTCCAATCTGTTTCATATTTAGTATATGTTTTACCATGAAAGGTACTGCTTATATTTAGTTCCATCTTAAACTTAATTATATTGTAGTCAGAGCAACCCAGGGAACATGCACTCTTAAATCCTGTAAAATAAAATACAAGCAGGCACAGAAACATGACAAGAAGCATAAAAACTGTGTTTTAATAAAGCAGGTTAAAAACAGGTGAGTGCTTTCACACCATAAAAATAGTGCTTCTTCAGAAGGTCTGAAGAAACACTATTTTTATGGTGGGAAAGCAATTATCTATTAGTAAATGTACACTTAACAGTACATGCTTTGTTTTGCAGCTTCAGAGGAGCACCACCTTGGCATGTATATGTGCCACAGAAGTTGGAAATTCATTTACAGGCAGCAGGATATGTATGTGCTCTGTGCCAGTCCACTGTATAACTGTGAGTGATAATTTCTTCCCATTGTGTCAGCCTTCTGCAGGTCCAGTAGCTGAAGAAGGGAGACCATGCTAGCATCGGTCACTACCAGACACTGCATCTGGTGCAGAGTAACAAGTGACTTAAAACAATCTGACTTTCAGGAAGGGGAGAATTCTCCTGGTGGCAGTGGCCCAGAGGAGTTACTGTTGCCTTCCCTGTCTGCATCTCTAGAGGAGTGAGGGTACTCCTCCTGAAGGTAGATCAGAAGGGTCTTTGCTTGTAACCCAGCAGCAGCTGTAAAGACTGGTCACAGTTGAGATACAATAGAAACTGTATGCCCACCTTAGCAATATGGAACACTTGCTGGCATAACTAAGGGAGTTTAGTTGATCTTCATGTGCCACCATATGGCTTCCAGAAGATCAAATGTCCAATACAATCAAACATCTGTGTGATCATCGCCTGTATTTGCTGCCTTTGGGCCATCCTGGCAGTCAACCACAACACATGCCCATCATTTCCTTCCAGTTTGTTCCCTCCATTTTATATAATTTCACATTCTACAACACTTTACTCAACAATTACCAACCCTCTTCATTTATTTATTTATTTGCAGTTTGTTTGCCAGGATAGCCCATTGTGTCATGTGTGTGTCTCCAACTTTTCTGTGTATACCACCTCCTGTTTTTGTTTTCCATGTTTGTCTTTTGTGGAAATTAAAGCAAAAGTGACTATCCCTGCAAAAATTACATTTTCCACCAAACCTTCCTCATAGTTACCCTTTATGCCTACCCCTGCTTGCAGTTCTCCCCTTTCCTAATGTCCTATCTACCCCATTTCCTTTTCAATTATACATTGGACAGGGTTGTCTTTTTGCTCTGTACCCCATACTGGTCTTTCTGTTGCCACATTGCTCAACTGTTCTGATCTTCTCTAGATGTAGCCATTAGCTCCAGCTTTGCATGTGAAGGCATGTACTGACTCAAGCATCTTAACCTGCCTTACTTCTGACATCCTTCATATTGGTCTCACGTGCTGCTGTAGCACTGCTCATGGTTTGTGATTGTATAATGCTCTTCTTTCCTTCACTGCTCCACCTCTGTTTTCTTATGCTCCTCTCTATTTGGCATGCAGGCACTATACTCTACCAGCTATATCCCTAATTAGCTTTCCAGCACTTTACAGAGTGACCTAATTGTATGTTAATACTACACTACCTGGCAGAGGATGCCTGTGACTCCCAGCCTCAGTCATTAATCTTTTGTACAGATACAGAGGAATATAAGTAACATATTGGATTAATGCTCTTTTTTAAGGCTTTCTTCAAAAGTACAAAGTGTGTACAATGAGTGTAAAATAACATGGTGACTCCAACTCCTTTGATACTGTAAACAGTCTCCATTTCATTTTCAATGTACTCACTGTGAGACTAACTTACTGATCTAATGTAATGCCACAAGGAGAGTCTGTTGGTACAAATAATCCCTCTCCCAGTATTTCTAATCTAAGAAAAGATAAGGATATTTTCAGGAATGCACTTCAGAAATTATGATTTACGGAATATACAACCATGACTGTCTCTCATGGATTACTTAATTACCATTACCATGTGCCCTCAGCAGCCATTTTGAGGGATGACAGTGGTAGATAACACTGGAAGTAAAAGAGTTTTGCAAAAATGTTCCTCAAAATTGTCTAAAGCCATACTGTCAGTTTTATAACTTGCTAAACATTAGGCTAAAGACACTAGGGATAATTTAAGTACTGTTTATATTTTATTGATTTTATTAGTCTCTGTATTTCTTCTTTGCTTAAGAAAAGATAGAAATGCCCCATCATGCAAAGTTTAGGGACATTTTCAAACTAACTACTGTTTGTAAGCATCACACCTTCTGGATCACATCTTACAGCTATGTTTGCCACTCTCATGTGTTTAAAGAAACTTGTTGGTGAATAAAAACAGTCAGTTCATATAGGACTGAAGTCTCTTTCTACTATTTGTGTAGCAGCATAATCTCTGGAAAAAATATCATTTATTGGTTGTCTTTGTGCATAAGAGATTTTTTTTCTGTGTTCATTCATTCGTTGTTTAGCTGGTATACTTTGATTTTAAATGTTTCTTCACCGTCTTTTAATGTTTGAAGCAGATTCACTCCCTGTTGTGACATTAGAGGAAAACCGGAAATAGTAGTTTTTCATTTGTTTGGATGATACTGAGTTCATACTAGACAGCTGTCATGGCAGCAAATGAGGGAAACAGAAGAAGATGAAAACTGAGACAGAAGGGAAAATAGTATAGGAGGTTAACAGTTTCAAGTATCTGGGAGGGATGATTGAGGAGAAAGGAAGTCTGTATAAGGTCAAAGCTAAAACTAAAGGGACTGCATAAAAATAGCACAGTGTGTCACTGGTCATGTGTGACAGAAGAATGCCAAAGATGCTTAAAAGTAAGATGTTCAAAACAGTGGTGTGAACAGTACTTCTGTATAATACAGAAACTAGGGCAGTGAAGGAAGAATAGTTGAGTAAGTTAGAGGTAATAGTTAGAGGTAATGGAGGTGAAGTGCCTGAGACAGATGGTATGATGCACATTGCGAGATAAATGAAGGAATGATAACATTAGAGAAGAATCCAAAGTTGCTCCTATTAAAGAATAAGGTCAAAGGGAACAGACTACAATGGTTTGAGGTTATGTTTTGGAAAGCAAAAGATGACTTGGTGAAGATTCCGGAGAGGGAGGAAAAAGCAAGAGAAAACAAGGTTTTCCAGCATAAAAAGAAAGCTAATCTGGTGGTCCCCTGCCATAAACAAACTCTACAACAGAAGGAAGAAACTGTTGCAAAAGAGAGCACCCTGGTCAGCCTAAGTAAGAAGCTGAGATCCCTTATAAGACCCTCCAAAGCTCGCTACAGAAAAAAAATTGCCACTGATTCTAAGGGCAACCACAGAGCATTCTATAGCTATGTCAAGAATCTCAATGGCAACACCCAGATCTGCTCTGAGTTACAGCACAATGACATGGAAATTACAGAACCAACTGATATTGCCAGCATCCTGGCAGATAAGTTCAGTGCTAACTTTACCCCCTCTCACCCCCTAAAAGGCCTATATCTATACAGGAAGAATGCAGAGTCCCTGTAATCACAACTACGAAGGTAAAAGCTGCACTCTCTAAAGCCAAAAACACAGCATCCATGGGACCGGACAACATCCCAGGCTGCGTTTTACACGAACTTCAGAACAAACTGTCTCCCCACCTAAACACCATGTTCAAGCATAGGCTCACATCAGGCTTTGTGCCCACTGAATGGCGCACAGCAACAGTTATCCCACTCCGCAAAGGGGGAGCCACTGCTGATCCCAGGAACTATCGCCCTATTAGCCTGATGAGCCTGGTCTGCAAGGCCATGGAAAGCATCATCATGGAACTCTCAAAGACATCGGTAACCTCCAAACTCTGGTCCCCATCCAGTTCGGGTTTGTGAAATGCAGATCATGCCTCCTGAACCTGATTGACTTCTTTGAGGCAGTCACCAAAGCCATAGACGAAGGTAAGGTGGTTCACACAGCCTATCTTGACCTCGCCAAGGCTTTCGACACTATCCCCCATTCTGGAATTATAGCTAAACTCACTAAACTAGGTATAGATTCCTACGTCACAAGATGGGTTTCCAACTGGCTCACTGACAGAACCCACACTGTAAAAGTTGCAGACTCCAAATCTGACTTCAAACCAGTGACAAGTGAAGTACCACAAGATTCAGTACTGGGACCTCTCCTGTTTGGTATCTACTTCTCTGAAGTACAGACTAACACAGAAGGCCTTTGGCTAACAAAGTTCACAGATGACTGAAAACTAGGAGCCATAGTCGAGTCCCCAAATAATGTGGACATCCTGCAGAAGGGCCTTACTGGGACAGATGCCTGGTGTCAGAGCCATGGCCTCAAGCTCAATGCCAAAAAGTGCATTATCATCCCCTTTGGTAAAAAGTCTGTGATCCCCGAGGTGAACTTTCTATTTCCTATCCACTCATCAAGATTTCTCTTGAAGAAGGCCATGAGGTGCTCTGCTTGACATGTATGGAAAGTCTATTCCAGAGTATGAGCAGTCTCTGGGTTATGCACCTGTCCTTCCTGCATGTTCTGTTGATTGTGGTAATGAGGTTGAGGTCTCTGGAATGTGTGGTGTGGAGGGATTGGGATTTCTTTAGATGTAGCTTTTCTAACAGAGCTGGGTCCGACATGGCTTTGTAAGTCAAGCAGAGATCGCCTCTTAGTAGACGATATGAGACAGAGAATAGCTGGAGTTTTTTGAATCTGTCCATGTAGGACATGTGTTTAAGGGCTAGGATTCTTTACATGAGGTACTTTTGTGGCCTTTTCAGCTGTTGCATGTGTCTAATAAGGGAAGAGTAGAGAGAGAGGATGACCTCTTTCTTCCTGGAGGCAAAACCCTTGGTAATGAGATGTGCCATATAGAAGGACTTTCTGACCACAGTGGCAATGTGGTGGTCGAAGGAGAGGTTGCTGTTAACCTGCGTCTTCAGATCTCTTATAATGCCTTCAGTGTTCAGTGGGCTCCCATCGATATGGTAATTAGTGGGAAATTATTTTTTCTCAAAGGGGATAACTTTGCATTTTCTGGCATTATGCTTAAGGCCATGGTTTTGATACCAGTCACTGGTCTCAGTCAGGCCTTTCTCTAGGATATTTACATCACTTGGGGAGTTAATAATGGCTCCCAGCTTGCATTGTCTGCAACCTTGGTCAGCCAGAGTCCCTCCATGTTGGCCTGGACTTCTGAGAAGTAGATATCAAATAGGAGATGACCCAGGACTGATCCCTGTGGAACTCTACTCGTGAATGGCCGGCAGTCTGACTTGGAGTCTGCTACTTTCACACAGTGGGATCTATCTGTGAGCCAATTTGCAACCCACCTAGTGATATAGGGGTTGATGCCTAGTTTGGTGAGTTTATCAATAATTCCTGAATGCGGAATGGTATCAAAGGCCTTTGCCAGATCGAGGTAGGCTGTATGAACTGCCTTACCCTCATCCACAGCTCTGGTGACTGACTCAAAGAAGTCAACCAGGTTGAGCAGGCATGATCTACCTTTCACAAAACCAAATGGTGTGGGATTTAGAGTTTGGAGATTCCCTATATACTTTTAAAATGTCTTTTCTTTCCTTTCACTGGGATCTTTTGTACTTGAAACATGGACAAGGAGCAATGATTTTAAAGATCAAGTGCAAAGGCTTGCCTTACCTCTTCACAACTCACTATAGCCTTCCAAAACAGTCTGATATCTTCCCAACCAGCAGTAAATCCATTTGTTAATGTTTGCTAATTAAAATTAGAAAATAAATTTAAAAAGTAAAAGTTATGGCCTTCAGCCTTTTCCCCAACATAGGCCAGCATCCCAAGGTGACAATTGCACATCATGCTTGGATGATATTTTTTGGGGTCCTGGAAACTTGAAGACAAGCTACTTCCCTAGCATGCTCCTTTTGTCTTTGAGCATTCACCTGGGAAGTGTTGTGCTACATTAACTCCTGCCCATAGACGTTTTTTTAAAAAGCTGTTCAGGGTAATTTTCTTTTATTTATATTTTATAATCTGATGTTTGTGCAGCACTCATTAAAGGTATCAGAAAGGTTTTCTCTTCCACTGTTTACATAGCTGAGCACATAATGCTGCATAAGTATCGGAATATGCACGCAGAGCTTGTTTGGGATTGTGGTTTGTTTGTTTGTTTTTTATTCACTCTTTATTATTGGAAAGACATCTTCCATTCCTGCATGAATCACTGTGGGTAGAAATAAGTAAATGATACACATTGGAATTTCAGACTTGATATCCAACAAAAAAAATCATGCACTGGGAGCCAGAATCACATCATTCCATCACTTATGCATGCTGCATGTGTACATATTGGCAAGGAGGCCCAAAAAAGTGAGGGGGTGGTGAGTGTTATTTTTTTAATATAAATTATATTAATTTACCACAGTTTATTATCCCTGTGTTGCACATTGCAATCTGAGATTGCATTCTAATTCCAAAATGGCCAAAATGAACAGCTGTTTGGAATTTCTGTCTCAGACCATTGTACTTGATCTTTAAACTGTAAACTTGCTGTGCTTTTTCAGATCAAGGAGTGACAGCTGCAACAGGAATAGTTGAAAAGATCAAAGACTGTTCAAGATAAGACATTAAAAAGACTGTACATTGCAACAAGGCTTTCTTTAAGAAACATCAGGAGGCCAATCCTGTACATAGGGTGTTTTAGGGTGTAAAATTTACTTTTAAAAATAATCAACCTGTAGCAAAAATATTTTCCTTCAAAAAGGGAAAAATGTAATGTTTTAACTTTTATTTAGTGATGGGATTGGCACAGTGAGTCAGTATAAATATATGCTGAAATGGCTCAAGCGAAGCTAGGGTGAGACAAAGTGGGCAGCCTCCTTTGGTGCAAGATGCTTGGGAGCACGACTGGCATATACGGTTTGAATTTTCATTCCTCATCTGCCCTTTTATGGGACAGTAAAACATGAGGGCATTAAGACCCGACACTCCTCCTCTGAGAAGGGAGGAACACCTGACTGGAGAAGGAACTTGTTTTGGGGGGGGGGGGAGGCTCAGAAGTCAAATGAGCCAGCTGATCTCCCTTCTTTAAAGACCAAAAGTTTTAGAATACTCTAAAGTGGGACTGCATTTTACTTTTTTAGTATCATTTAGATGCCAGGTAAATAAAAGTATGTAGTCTAAGGGAAATGTGTCATCTTTTATTTGGAAATATAGAAATACAGTTTATAAAAGTTGTTGTTGTGTCTTTCGGCTTTTCCCGGTTAGGGGTCGTCACAGTGGAACTCCGGTCCTCTAATGATTGGTAGTTGATTTTTACGTGCCGAGTTACCAGCCCTGACGCACAGCCTTCAACGAAGGTATGCCCATTCACACATGTCTCCACGCAGAAGACGCTCTAGCTGAGAATCGAACCGGACAGTGTCTTACTGTGAGGCGACAATGCTACCGCAGCACCACCACCGCAAACAATACAGTTTATAAAAGTAAAAATTAAAAACAGTATGTTTTAAATTAAGTACCAAGCAAAAAAACGACCAGGTAGAAACGCTCAGTTTATTATCAGAAATTAAAGCTATTGGGATAACCCTTCTTCAGTATTCAAAAACACATATTAAAACAACCCGTTTTCAATAAAATAACACATGACACAGCCAACCTATAAAAACAGAACATCAGTTAAGCAATTAATTACATTATCATAGATGCATTCCCAAGAAAAGTAACATACTTTAAAACTTTCATTACATAAAACAAAATGTAAACCATATTTAATTCAGAATTTCCTCGTTTATATTCTTTTTGCTTAGCAACCAATATTGGTTTGATTATCATCATATTGTTAAGGCCAGGGAGTCTATCTGCTGCCAGTCTTACAATCCATCTATATTCTTCCAATTCTAATTTATTGTTTATATCCCCTTCTCTTAAACTTTTTTATATTATCCCTAATACTTTAAATTTAAAAAAAATGAGATGGGCCTTTCTCACTTATTATTCAGTTTTAGAGTTGCAGTTTGGTATTGCAGCAGTTCAAATATGAACAGTAAATCATAGATTAGTACTAGACTAACTGCCCATGTGGACCCTTTCAAGCTTAGCCATTTACCCCATGTGAGAATTAAACCCTGTGCCTTGTGTCTGTATGGTACATGTTTACCATTATGCCAACCTTCCACAGAGGTGAAGGAATCATACCTTGTACCACTGGTTATGTAGTGCATAGCCTTAACCATCTGCACCAACTTCCAAACAGAAACTATAGTTGTAGTTTATTGCAACTGTGCAAAATTTGCAGGTGAACAAAAAGAAGGAATGATTTTCTTTCTCCTCTTAGCAACTAATCAGCATTTGCATTCTAGAAATTTAGGCCTTTAAGGGCAATTTTTATAAATAAATGGACCAGGTTTCCTAGAAATGCCTTGCAGGATGACACAACCCTTGGAGTAAAGTGGGTATGAATAATCAAATAAGGACGTGATGTTTGAGTAGGCAGTTATGATTGCTTCAGCATGAGCATATGAGGTAGGATGGAAAGTTACAATTTCAGCTGAATGCTACAGAAGAGATGCTAGTAGAATAATGCAGAGGTCTCTTGCTGCCTTATGCAAGCTGGTAAGAATTTGCACTACTGCTTCAGCAGTTAGGGTGACTCTGCACATTCTGCAGTTGGTTGTCACTAGATACTTCATAGTAACAGCATATAGCCTATGTAAAAATCCTGTTATCTGGTGCTCAACCAGCTGTCCACTGTTCTGATTCCATTAAAGGCTGGAAAGGGTAAATAGTAAGGCATGAAGATTATATAGTACAGAGATGGAAAAGGTAAGAGAAATGGGGGAAGGTTGGGCACAATTTTCTTGTGGTCAGGTCTCCCATTTCAAAAATATATACATATGCACACACTCAGAGGGAGGGAGATGTGATAATGGAAGGGTAAAAGGAAACTGGAATGGAAAGATTGTGGAGGGTAGGCAGCAGAGATAGACAAATGTAAAACAGTACAGGAAATATAGTGGTTTGGCACACACACAGAGGAAGAGACATGGGACATAAACAGACAAACATAGGGTAAACATATGTTTGAGGATGGGCTGTGGGATATAGGCAGCATGCCAGCTGCTGAACAGCTCAGAGGGATGTTACTGGGACACAGCAGATAGCAGTTCTAGGTCTTGGTGATCCACAATACATGCCACTCCCTGATGTCATAATCTGATCACTGGAGCCAGTTTAATGAATCTGTGATTACCTGCAAGAGGGGCTGGTGTGCAGTGACCCAAAGTGTAATGTCCAGTCATCTGCCACCTGTTCAAAGTCTGGTTGAGCCAGGGCAGGAAATTGGTGTAGTCTACCTACCTGAGATGAGCTGGACCCCACCTCCAGAGGGACAGTATCATCCTACAAAACTGTCTCAGTTGAGGCCTGGTCAGAGCAGTGGCAATCTGTGGCTGATGAGCCTGCAACTGCATAGTACCAGCATGATTTGCAGAAGGAAGGCACAAAGTGAAGGGTGCCATTACTGACAATTTTCCACAAATGGTACAAAATATATTCGCACAGGTAAGGACACAAGACACTCATTTACAGTACTGTGCCAGTGTTTTTTGCTACCTTCTCTGATAGCCAGTAGCATTCTCTTCTTACTCTGCCTATGCTGAATTACAAAATGGACACACTAGGCATCATAGTTTCATAGTATAGTACTAGGCTATCTGCCCTGGGACATTTGTAAGCCTAGCCATAGTGATGTGGCTTTTTCCACCCCATGAAATGGTACAAAAATGTACAGAATAAATTTAGAATACTGTGCCTCTGTCTAGTAGTGACACAATGAAGGTCCCCTTATATAATAGAATTAGTTTACTGTGCCCCTGTCTAGCAGTGACACAGATGTGACCCCTGGGGTAAACTTACGATCCCCCATCCACTCATCAAGATTTCTCTTGAAGAGAGTCAGTGAGGGGCTCTGCTTAATACGAACTGGGATCTTGTTCCAAAGCATGGGAAGCCTCTGGGTTATGAATCTATCCCTCCAGCATGTCCTATTCATACTTGTGCCGAGGTTTAAGTCTTTAGCTCTCGTGGTCCTGATGGATTTGGATTTTTTGAGGTGGATCATGTCCATCAGATCCTGATTGGACATGGCCTTGTACGTCAGGCAGAGATCACCTCTGAGCAGGCAGTATGCTACTGAATAGAGCTGAAGTTTCTTTTGTCTGGCAGAATAAGACATATGTTGGAGACCCTTGATCCTCTTGGTGAGGTACTTTTGTGGTCTCTCCAGCTGTTGCAAATGCCGGATGAGGTACATACCAAATGGGGCATTGTACTCAATCATGGGTCTGATGAGGGAGGAATATAGGGGTACAATGACATCCTTGGATCTGGATGTGAATCCCTTCATGATGAGGTGTGCAAGGTAGAATGTTTTTCTAACCACTTTGGCAACATGGGTGTCAAATGAGAGGTCGCTGTCAACTTGGGTCCCTAGGTCTCTGATTACTTTTTCCGTACTCAGTGGGTTGCTGTCTATGTGATAATTTGTGGGTACTTTGTTTTTCCCAAAGGGGATGACTATACATTTTTTGGCATTTAGTTTAAGGCCGTGACTCCGGCACCAGTTGTCCGTTTCTGTGAGGCCTTTTTGTAGGATGTGTGTCTCTGCTGGTGTATCGACTATGGTGCCTAGTTTGCAGTCATCTGCAAACTTTGTCAGCCACAGCCCTCTCATGTTTGCTTTAACATCTGAGAAATAAATGCCGAACAAGAGGGGTCCCAGGACAGATCCCTGTGGGACACCACTTGTGACTGGCTTTGAGTCTGACATTGCTCCAGTGATTTTAACTTTATGGATTCTGTCCTTTAGCCAGTTTGCAACCCATCTAGTGACATAAGGGTTTACTTTTAAGCTGTTGAGCTTATCTATGATGCCTGAGTGGGTATTGTGTCGAAGGCCTTAGCCAAGTCCAGGTATGTGTATGGACTGCTTTGCCCTCATCAATGGCTCTAGTGACTGTTTCGAAAAAGTCAACTAGGTTTAAAAGGCAGGATCTGGGCGTTTTTTTCTGGCTATACTGCTCAGACAAGCTCCTCATGGTTCTGCAGAGTGGTCCTAGCAGCAGGGAACTCAGAAAAGCGACTACTTTCTGGATTTAAGTATCTTTGCTTTTTTTCCACTTGGAATAGCTTCTGTAGCTTACCCTGAACTAGCTTGAACTGTTTTTTAACTGTTTGCTGCATTATTTTAAAATCTGCACTTAAAGTTACATTTTAGTCGAATTTCATCAAAAGTTTGTTTGTTTGTTTGTTTAATTTAACTGTGGAGGCTGCCCACTAAAGTGTGCTAGCCTGTGTAACTAATTTATCACTGTTTCTGCATTTTCTGTGTGTTTCTACCAAAAAAACAAAAAAATAATCCTTGTTTTTCTGCCTCTCCTCGACTAGTTTAGACCAGTTTACAGGCATTGCTGTATTCTGGGCTGTGGTGTAGTTCCTGTGTTGTCCATTACCTTACTTGGATAGAAGGAAGTTTCTTTGCTCACCAGTGGGAGTGGGGAGCCTTGAGCAGCCTACCTGTCCCTGTAGGAAGTGACCTCAGCACAAGAAGCTGTAGTAATTGGTTGTTTTGGACCATTTCTAGCTCTTTTGTAGTTCACTGTTTAAAATCCGCCTCTGGGCGTTTTTTCTGGCTATACTGCTCAGACAAGCTCCTCATGGTTCTGCAGAGTGGTCCTAGCAGCAGGGAACTCAGAAAAGCGACTACTTTCTGGATTTAAGTATCTTTGCTTTTTTCACTTGGAATAGCTTCTGTAGCTTACCCTGAACTAGCTTGAACTGTTTTTTTAACTGTTTGCTGCATTATTTTAAAATCTGCACTTAGTTACATTTTAGTCGAATTTGATCAAAAGTTTGTTTGTTTGTTTGTTTAATTTAACTGTGGAGGCTGCCCACTAAAGTGTGCTAGCCTGTGTAACTAATTTATCACTGTTTCTGCATTTTCTGTGTGTTTCTACCAAAAACAAAAAATAATCCTTGTTTTCCCGCCTCTCCTCGACTAGTTTAGACCAGTTTACAGGCATTGCTGTATTCTGGGCTGTGGTGTAGTTCCTGTGTTGTCCATTACCTTACTTGGATAGAAGGAAGTTTCTTTGCTCACCAGTGGGAGTGGGGAGCCTTGAGCAGCCTATCTGTCCCTGTAGGAAGTGACCTCAGCACAAGAAGCTGTAGTAATTGGTTGTTTTGGACCATTTCTAGCTCTTTTGTAGTTCACTGTTTAAAATCTGCGTTTGCACGGCTTTGCGGTTGTGCGCATACCGGTTAAACAAGGTTAAACTTTTTCTGGCTCCGCCAAGTCTGCTCTTCAAATTTTCCCTTAAGGAAGCTCTACTCTTAGTATAACCAGACTACTCACTATATTATAAGCCTAGCACTTGTTCTCAATACTTCTCTACTAAGTAAGCACTCTCGTACTAAGTAAAGCACTACATCTGCTTACCACCCCTGTGAATATCCACTTCCCTTAAAGGTACAGCACTCCCTTATACTGTTCTAGCATGTCGAGTGGTAGATTACTGGCGTTGTCTCCAATTCAGCTGGTCAATCTGGGTATCTTGAGACAATGCTACAGTTGTCTCATGTACACAGACAACCCTTTCCTCCTCCCAACAAACACAAATACATGTGAGAGATGCAACTATATAGTCAAACTGGAGGCTGAACTCTCTCAACTCAGGGCTGGCATGACCAGACTAGGAGGAGATGGCAACCACACACACAACAATCCCAGTCCCACATAGACCTACCACAACTGCAAACCAAACACATAAAAACACAAAGACATACTCGGAGGCTCTAATAAAAAACTTACCAAAACAACAGAGGCTCCCAAAGCAGACATCCAAAAATCCACCACCTCAAAACAAAACACATGCAACACATACTTCAATAAATCAGTGTGTCAACCAATCACAGCCCTTAAGGCCAAACACCTTGCATGATACACTAGTAATAGGTGACTCTATAGTCAGGCACACTGATGTCCCACTGACCAGGCTGAACAAGGAGAAGGTGACTGTGAGCTACATATCGGGAGCTAGGATCCGCCACATAACACACGCACTCAAGTCACTCCAAAGCAAGTACAAATATGACTCCGTCATTGTCCATGCTGGTGTGAATGACCTGAGACGTACCTCCCTGGACTACATGAAAGGAGACATAGAGGAGCTCTCCGATTATGTAGCCCAGGCTGATATGACCCTGACCCTGAGCAGCATCTTGCCCTCACCAAGAATGATACCACAGTACAAAGATAAGATGATCAGCTTTAACATTTGGCTCAAGTACTGGTGTCATTCTAAGGGGATCCAATGTCTGTCTGCCTGGGATGACATGTTGGACAAGCCACGCTGCTTCGCAAGGGATGGCTTACACCTGTCACCACTGGGCTTCTGGATATTGGCTAAGGCTCTTGCCACCCCCATAGTGCCTTTTTTAGGCAAGGCTCAAAAGACAAACCCACCTCCTTAGAAAACAAAAATGGAAAAAAACTAAGGGTAATGCTGCTCAACGCCAGAAGTCTAAATCTCAAGATGCAGGCACTTGATGCACTCCTGAGCATGGAGAACATCGACGTCTGTGCAGTAACTGAAACCTGGTTCAAGGCTCCTGAGAGCACCCCAGCACTACCAGGCTATACCTTGTATCATGCTTTTCAGCCCCAAAACCGGGCGAACCACAAAGGAGGGGAGTGTCCATATTCATCAAGGACACCCACACCTCCAGGTTAGTAGCAACACATGAAGCATCAGAGACCATACAGGTGCAACTAACCATAGGCAAAACTGCTATACAACTGGTAGCATGTTACAGACCACCCTCCCAATCTCAAGAACCCCACTCAGCCTTCCTGAAGACATTGGAGGATATGAATTTATCACAAAATACCATCATACTGGGAGACTTCAACTACCCAAACATAGATTGGGTACATTATTCTAGCCCTAATACCCTAGCCCAAAGGTTCCTGGAATTCATAAATTCAAATGCACTGGAACAACTAGTCACCTCTCTCACTAGGGAAGATAATATACTAGACCTGATCATCACAAACATGGGGACAAAATGCTCCACACCGGAAGTATACCCCTCACTAGTGAGATCTGACCACAAACTAATCACCCTGGATATACATATCCCACCTCCACCCCCAGCACAAAAGACCGCAGTGAAAAACTTCTCAAAAGCAGACTTCACTCTTCTTAAGACTGAGATGGTATCCTTTAAGCCCACTGTGCCAGTGGATACCACATCCCACAATGCCGAATCCTTCACAAATGCTTTCTATGGACATCTCCAAGAATGCATTGATCATGCAATCAACAAATCCAAATCCCTCTCCACCAAAGGTAAGTGTCCTGTCTGGTGGACCTCAGCCATAAACAAATTGTATAACAAAAGAAGGAAGCTACTGCATGTCAGAGCAAAATCCCATGAAGGGAAGACATCTCTGATCAACATTAGCAGAAAACTACGTTCTCTCATAAAAATATCCAAGGCCAACTTTGAGAGAAATATCGCTAAGGACACTAAAGATAACCACAAAGCCTTCTTCAGCTATGTTAGAAACCTGGGCGGAAACCCTCACATATGCTCAGAGTTGGTTCACAACAACAAAAAATACACTGAACCCACAGATATTGCCAACATTCTGGCTGACAGGTTCAGTGCAAATTTCTCCTCTCCTTCACCCCCAAAAGAAGAAATACTTATCCCAGCTGAATATAATCTCCCTGTCATCTCAGATGTCTAAGTGAGAACCGCCCTAAACAAAGCAAAAAACACAGCATCAATGGGACCTGACGGTATCCCGGGTTGCGTGTTACGTGAACTCCAAGAGGAGCTAAACCCACACATAAAAATGCTACTTAACCTTAGCCTTACTTCAGGATATGTACCTGAACACTGGCGTACAGCAACAGTGGTCCCACTCCACAAGGGGGGGTGCCTCTACAGACCCTGGAAACTACCGCCCCATAAGCTTAACCAGCCTGGTCTGCAAAGCTATGGAAAGAATCATTATGGAACTCATAAACAGAGACATAGGGGACCTACAGACACTTGACCCCACCCAGTTCGGCTTTGTATGGGTGAGATGCAGATAACAGTGCAAAGGAGCAGCTCCATATACATTTGCAGTGATGCAGAAGTTTGAAATGGTGACCACAGCTTGTGAAGCTGGCTTCACTGCTACATGTACTTGTAATAAAGCAGAATCCTGAAATGCCTACAGACGGAGGCAGAAGTTATAGTCAGTCATCTATGTGGACTGACCCAGAAATATGAAATGGTGGCCACAGGCAAATACCCTACACCACAAGCACACACACAGACACACCTTCATCTGCCAGCCTGCTAAGTACTGTTATGTCTCAGGAGAACCAGACTTTATTAGGACTATAACTCTGAATGAGAAAAGATAGTTTAAAACTGCAATATGAAACTATGTAAATGGTAAACATGGTACCACTTGGGGCATCCTTGCATCCACTCTTATTCCCATACCTGCACATCTTCAGGGTAGTGGTGTTGCCAGTCTTTACACCAGTGCCTGTACTGCTCACTATTTCAGTAGATGCTAGTAGCATTCAAATGCAACTCTGTCAGGTCATACAAGACATCCAGCTTACAAACATAGACTTGCATAAGGCCCCAACACATACTGCCTGAACTGGTTGCGCAGCAGATACAACATCATTTTATTTTCCCTCAAACCAGCAGGCAAGTACTCCTCCAGTAGCATGTACAGACATCATCGCAAATATATAGCCAAACAAAATGCTATCCATGATTCAGACTTTAAATGTGACTTTATATCATGTGTAGTATACTGTTATGCCCTTATGTAGGGCATTGCACATAGAAGTCTAGACTTCAGTTATGAACAGGTGTGCAGTTCTGTGCACAGTATGTTAGTGGCACACAGCAGAAACTGCCTATGCCTCATTCTGCTAATGCACTTAAGTTAAACCAAATAATTCATAGATATCAGAGTAATCTAGCACAAATTAATAGCCATTTGTGATGTTTCTTATGTGCCATCCTATATGCCAAAATGTACACCAAGTAAATAGCAGCAGTAACTGATTAGCCTGAATCCCTGTTTGAGAGCACAGAAACAGTATTTCCACAGGAGTGAGCCAAGAAGGGGAGCACAGTGTTCCATAGTACTTTGGTCTGATGCAGTTCACCAGTGTCATATACATGTGAGCTCTTAAGTGGAAAAAAACTATGTAAAGTTATTATTACTGTGGTAACTGTACTGTTTTGAATCATAGTCGGTGGCAGATTATATCTGTATATACAGGTGGGGTGTGACTAGTGTGTGTGTGCGCGCCCGTGTGTGTGTGTGTATGTGTGTGCGTGCACTACAATTACAGTAGGGGATAGGTGAGAGGATAAATTTAGTGTATGTTCATATTTTTACATGTTAGAGTAAGTGTCAGGTAAGGGGGTAGATTTAGTGTATGTGCAAGTGTGTGGGTTAGGCTTAGAGTAAGTTTAATGTTAAGGTGATAGAGCTATTTTTTTGTGTGTGGTGTCAGCATATGCATGCAGTGAGTGCCTGATGTTGGGCACTCATCAGGCACACACACACACACACAACACACACAGACAACAGGGCACATATATCCCTCTGTTTAGTTTATAAATACGTGTTAACTGTAGCTCTGCTCCTGCCTCTAACCCTAGTCCTAACTGTGCACATTACATTTAAAAAAACCTTTCCTTAATGCTGTCACTATTCAGACAGATTTGATCAAAATGCTTGGTAGGGTTATGGTGTGTAGACTGGAAAATAAATTTATTTCCTTTTTCAATATACTTGGTTTCACTCATTTGTTCTGTGGCATGTCTGGTCAAGATGTTTTTTTCTCAGTGTTTTATGTGTTAAACATTTAATGTGTTGGTAACTCATGATATATATATATATATATATATATATATATATATATATATATATATATATACATACACACACACACACACACACACACTAAAAATAAATATTTATGGCACTTACGTATTATCGCAACCACACCTTTGTGGCAGTCAAGTACGCTTTCTCTCTAGCGTCTTCTATACTCCACTTTGTATGCAGCTTAACCACAAGCTAACTCGGGATGCACATAGTTATGAGCATGACAGGAACATTTAATTTCATTTTTCTTTTACAAACAATACATCCTCACATATCTCCCTCTATAATACTCTCTGTATCAAGCTTTCTCTGTGGCCTGTAATTAGCGCTACCACGGGTTTGGCCTGTTAGTATCGCTACCACACTTTGTAAGTCACCCGTTGTTTGTATTTGGAGTATAATATTACATGTATTAATATGCTTTAAACTTGATTTAAATTTAAGAAAATAATTCAGATTTATTGTTAATGCATTGCAGTGTAACACCTACATTTCAATGCATTTCATGAAGTAAAAGGCAGTTTCCCGTGTTTGTATGCAATTTCATGGAGCATTTCAAAAACGTCTTTAACTAGTACATGTACAGTCCTGGGAGGGAGGACAAGAAAGCAGGTCAGAAGCAAAAATACGAAAGTCAGACTACGGATCCAATCTTTTAATATATATTACACTAGTAGGGTTATTAACTAACTGACTGATCTGATTAAGTCAAGACCAACCCAGTATATGCTGTGTGGATTTTGAATTTGATATGGGATCATTCAGTGTGGAAAAAAAAACTAAAGATTCAGTATTATAATGTACTTGGTTGCGGTAATACATCATTGGGAAAATCAGTTCATGACTAAAATGATTATTTTTTATGTTAAGATGGATTTTCTTTGCATTATTGTTCCACGGTTAAGCTGCATACATAGTGGAGCATGGAAGAAGCTAGTGAGAAAGCATAATTGTGACTCCTGCGAAAGCTTGGTTGCGGTAATACATAAGTACCATTTTTATATATCTCTTTATCTATGGGAAGGTGATCCCTCAACAACAGAAGAACCTACCCCTCTTCAATCCTGTCTGACCTACACACACATTGTGACAGGGTGACCTGTGGATGTCCATACAGGCAATACTGTCAGCATAGCTCATTATCCACGGTTACGTATGGCTCCCTAATGGGTCCTAGTCATACTGTCTGTGAAGCCCAGTCATCACTTATAAAACCATGTAGACCTCTGTGTGTTACCCACTGCATTTGTATTTGTGTATGTCTGTTGATACCACTATCTTAGATTACTATTGGGGTGCAACAATATCTGTAGCACATTTGTGGTCTCTAATGTCTTACTGTCCCTGTACAATAACGTACTGCTGTGCAGAGACAAGCTAAATTACTGTTTGTCCTTGGTAGCCTATTATTTCCAGACAACTGTAACTGTTGTCTTTTCTTACATAGAGATACTCATGTCCTCTGCAGGAAATAGAAGGCAGAGGTTAGGCATATTCATCCAAGCTGAAAATGATATCCTGCTACAAACCCAGAATATATCACAGGGAGAAAATAAAAGCGTAGTATTAATACAAAGTTAATATACCGCAATACTACAAATAGTGACTGTAGAGAGAGCTTGTATACCAGGCCATATGCTCTCCAAAGGTGCACTGGTTGTTCAGTCAAAAAGATGTACCAGCAGAAGGATGTCTATATTTAATACCTGCATGTTTTAACCACCATTTGCATGCACAAAATTGATCCTCACATGCTGTAGGGGGTAGTAGGGTTCATTGTGTTATGTCATGTATTGATTTGATTGGTTCTTTTCTCAGCTGTATAGAGTTTTTAACATTTAAACTAAAATTCTGATTTCATAACTATTGAAGGTAGCAGGCTAATACGAATAAAGACTCTTTTACTAATTACCCATTTACGTGTGAAGTAAATAAAAACACTAGTGGGAGCTAGAAGTAAGCATAAATATGTACGATATATACACTGGTACATTGACACCTTTGGAGGCTAAGGCAAGAGATCAGTCTGAGGCACTTACACAGAATCTGCTTAAAATCTAGACATGAAATTAATTGCAGTCCAAGACGTTGGCACTGTCTGACTCCATTTTGGGCAGTCCAACACTCAACATGCAGGATGAACCTGTGGTCTCACCCATTCCTTTGCTAGAGGCTGTGTAGCATGGGTGCATGCTAATTCCGTCAAGAGAAATCAGCTACCTGTCAGACAGTTGGCAGAATGGAATCCCTTGTTGTTGATTTACTGCTACCAGTGGATACCAGCTGGGCCTCTATTACCCCATTTGTACAGTCTGTAGCTTCCAGTACTTCAGGGAGGTGAGCAGTGACACAGAAGTCATAAATGCTGATGTCATTATCCTCTGCAGTGCTAGGGAACAGATACTGTCATCCACATGCAGAAATGTATTCAGGAACATTTTAAGCATTCTACAGTCCAACACCCATGATATACTAAAGGTTTCTGAGTCTGCATGTTGAAAGGTCCTTGTAGCTAGAAAGTCAGAGTTACTCATACCTTGGTATCGACTGGAATAGAAATTCCATACATTCCTTCCAACCCATTTTGTGAGCCATACATGTCAGCTACTGCCTGGATCTCTTTCCCATAGAACTGTTCAGTAATTGTATACCATCATTTGCTGGCAATGTTTTCGATCACATCCTACTGGCAGATGCAGTTCAGTATCACTTGTGGACATCAAATAATATGCTACTGGTCCTAGTATTTAATTGATTGCACCCCCACAATTTTGGTTGTGCTTTTGCCTTTATACTCATATGCCTTAACACCTGATAATGATTCATGACCTGCTTTTACAAACCATTATTTACATCTCATTATGCAACCATTAGACTGTTCCTTTTCATTTGCATGACCCTATTCTACAATTGTTTTTTGCTCATTCCCCTTGACCACTGTCTTCTGTGAATCATTACATAGCTGTATGTGTTTAATTTCAGTGCACTATGATGTTTTGTTCTGCACAACTTCATACTGTCTAGGATTTTTTTTTTTCAAATTAAGATAGTATATGTCAATTTTTTATGTTCATAGTTTCTGTTATTTTTTACCACTGATTTAGTTTGTTTCTTTGTTTTGCATTGAATCTCCATATTTGAACTAATTTTACTGTTTTGGATTAGCCATTTCTAAACACATTTCATTTTGAAATATAAACAAATATTTTCTTGGATTTAGGTAGGAGTTCTGACAAGAACACATGTAAACTGTTGGTATCACCAAATAATGGGCTGTACTGCATATTTGCTCTCTGGGAGTCTGAATATCACTATTTTGTGATGGTTTTCTTGGGAAAAGACATTAATAGCAAAACTGTATTTTCAGAACATGGTAGGAATGCTGTTTTCCTCTGCTTGTTGCTTTCTCTTTGAATAGGATAATTCTGTGGGTTATGCCATCACTGCTTCTTAAGGCCTTCTAGCTAGAAGGCTGACAGAATGTATAGCATAGAGTTACTGATGTGCATAAGCAGAATGAAGATCTCAGGCGGCATAAAAATAAAGTAAAAATAGCTCTCACAATCTATTTTTAGTACTAATTTTGAGTCATAGTTCTTAACAATCATGGACAAAGGTCCAAGATCTAAGACTGAATTGAAATGTTGTTATTTTATATATAGAAAGTTGTTAGAATGATGAGTTTTACATTTGCATGTATTTTATGAAGGATGTGAATTCAGAAATGTGAATATCTACCATAATGTAGTAGCTACAGTCCTCAGTGATTTGCCAGAAAACTAAAATCTACAAATTCTATGAGGAGCAGGCCAAAATAGGTGCAAAATCAGTGACTTTCTGCAAACCTTGGAATACTTGAGAGATACATGCTGGGTTATTGTCTTTGTGACAACATTGTTTTCATATGCATTTTAACACTTAGCCTGGCTTATTACAGAATGTGTTGCTTTGTGCTGTGTTGTGTAGCTTAACTATACACATGTATAGTGTGTGTTTCGTGTAGGTCAGCACTAATATTTAAAAAAACAGTATGCTGCTCATTAACTAAAAATATGTATTATGCTGCTTTAGGGTACAGTGCATGCACCTTCTCTGTCAGCCATTCTACTTTAATGTGGTTCTGCAGATCAACAGTTTCACTGGTAATGACACTGCATATTGATTAATTGAATTGCATATTGCTTTTTCTGAAAAAAATTAAGATAATTACATAATTAATTATAATGCACAGTCTGAGCTAAAAAATTAAGAAAGTGATTTTTTTCAGAACATTATTGAGTTCATGCTTAATGCAGCTACAAGAAAAGCAATTAGTTGTAGTGCCAAAGTAGTTCTCCAGGTAAAAGAAAATATTAGCAAAGTAAAAATTATGATTGTGCCTTAGAGCTGTTTACTAATGCTATATATTTAATTTGAAAAATGTATCCGCTTAAAATCTTTGAGAGCATTGTGTCCATTTTTGTTTAAAGTTTCCATTCTGAATGAAGTGTACAGTGTCAGACAAACTGCTACTAAATAAACAAATGAGGCAATGTGTGTGTGTGTATATATATATATATATATATATATATATATGTGTGTGTGTGTGTGTGTGTGTGTGACTATATGGCATAAATTATTTCTAAGCCCCTAGTCTTACTGATGGTCTTGACAGCTATATTAAGGTTTACTCCGATGCCTGGTACCAACACCTTAACAAATGCATTGACTTGGCTGTGACAGATAGGATCAAAGCAAGACCCTCTAGAAAACACAAGCCACCCTGGTGGACATCAGATATAAATAAACTATACAAAAAGCGTAAAAAGCTGTTATATAAGAATACAAAAGGGAGGTCCCCACTCTGGAAAAGTACCCTACAAACCCTAAACAACAACTAAGACAACTAATAAAAACCTCCAAGGGTAACTTCGAGAAAAATTTAGCAAACCAGCCAAGAATAACCATAAGGCTTTCTTCATCTGTGTCCGGTGCCTAAAAGGTAAGTCCCAGACATTTGCTGAACTAGTGTCAAACAGTGTTACACATACGGATCCTGCGAAAACTGCTAATATAATAGCTGATAGATTTAATGAACATTTCACCCCATTATCCCCTCCAAATATAGCATAAATCCCCTGCCAATCATATCTGAAGAAGAGGTCATCAAAGCTCTGTCGAAGGCTAAAAACACAGCCTCTGTGGGACCAGGTGGCATCCCCAGTTGTGTTCTAAGCAAACTAAAACAGGAATTAGCAACTCCCTTAGGAACCCTATTTAACCACAGCCTGAAACAGGATTTGTCCCTCTTGAATGGATAGCAGCAATGGTAATTCCCCTTCACAAAGGAGGCTTATCAATGGATCTGGGGAACTATGGGCCCATTAGCTTGACCAGCCTAATTTGTAAGGCCATGGAAGTACCATCATAGACCTCATAAATAAAGATATAGGTGATCTCCAAATCCTGGTTCCCACCCAGTTCAGTTCTGTAAAGAGTAGATCGATCATGCCTACTAAATCTGGTGGACTTCTCCAAAAATGTGACCAGGGCTACAGATGAGGGCAGAGCTGTACATACAGCTTATCTGGACCTGGTGAAGGTTTTTGACACAATACCCCATTCTGGTACAATAGAGGAACTCACCCACCTAAAAGTTAATCCTTTTATTGTAAGATGGGTAGCAAACTGGCTCACCAACCGCAGTTGTGCCATCAATGTGGATGACTCCACTTTATCCAGTAGACTTGTCACCAGTGGCATACCATAGAGGTCAATACTAGGTCCTATACTGTTTGGTATCTACTTCTCGGAAGTTCAGGCCAAAACAAAGGGACCTTGGCTGACCAAGTTTACAGATGATTGCAAAATGGTTGCAATCACTGACTCCTTAAATGATGGCAGTGTACTCCAGGAGGGACTGACACAGATTAACAATTGATGCCAGAACCACGGACATAAACTGAATGCAAAAAAAATGTATAATCATCACTTTCAGCAAAAGCAATGTCCCTTCTAAATATCAAATCAACAACAATACCTTTGGTATGAATGTTGCAGTGAGGGATCTGGGTACACAAGTAGACTATGACCTTAACTTTGGCCATCATGATGTATCTACTGTTGTTAGGAAGGCTTTCTATGTCACACATTTGATTAGCAAAGGAGCAAAGGCATTGTTTCAAGAGCAAAAGAGGTTATAACCCCCCCCCCCCCGTACTCATCCCTTATAAGACCCATAATCGAATATAATGCCTCCTTTTGCATGTTTCATGCTAGGTACCTGCAGTAACTGGAGAGACCCCAGAGATTCTTAACAAAAAAAGTCCAAGGTCTTCAAAACCTACCCTACATAGACAGACTAAAGTCTCTGTGACTTATTTGGTGGCATATAGACTGTTCAAGGAAGACTTGTGCCTGGCGTACAGAGCTATCTCCCACCCCAACCTGATGAAGTCACTGCACATCCACAGATCAAAGGAGACTAGAATTACCCAGTCCACAGACCTAAATCTAGCCTGTGACCTAAACAGGACATGCTGGAGAGAGAGGTTCATCTCACAGAGGTTGCTGTTGCTCTGGAATAGATTAGCAATTCATGTTAAGCAAAGTACCTCCATGATGCTGTTTGAGGAACCTGGCTATATGGATGGAAAACCATAAATTCCTGCCAGGGATAGCACCATCATTCCTCGTGGACATGTGCAGCCATTAACATTATATTTCATGTCTAGGCTATTTCAATTGATTTAAAGGGTAAACTATTACAATAGGTGTATTTTCAAATTGGGTAATAATAGGCTAGGCTTTGTATGGCCTTCAGGTCAGTAGCATAGTAACCTCATATGATCCTAATAATAATAATAATCCCTTTGTTAAACAGGTAGGTCCATTGAATGCACAGTTCCTAGGAACAATGTCTGGTTAAGTGACTTGCTCATGGTCAGACAATAGGTAAATATAGGATCAAAGGAGAATAAGCCTAGCTGTGCTTCCCAGAAATGTTAGAAAGGTATTGGTTTCATAAGTTAAGTGGGGTATATAAAATTGTGCATGAGTGGTTGAGCATTTACAAGCTTCCTCTCTCAAACAGGGACAAGGGTGGTAGACCAGCAGTAAATTTGGAATTCCCCATTCACTGATTCTAGTTTCGGTTGAATAAGTGCATGGAAGAACTTTGCTTTACATGGATGGGAAGCCTGTTCAAGAGTGGGAGCAATTTTTTGTACACATACCAGTCACTCCAGCATGTTCTATTTATGTTGCAGTATAGGTTTAAGTCCCTAGATTGGGTGTTTCTGGTGCTGTTTGTTTTGTGGATGTGCAACAGGTCTAATAAGACTGGATCAGGGGATGCTTTCTAGGCCAGGCATAGGTCACCTCTGAACATCCAGTAGGAGACTATATAACGACAATGTTTGAGGTGGTCCACATAGAACTTGTTTACAATGCTATGTATTCTTTTTATGAGAAACACATGTGGTTACTCTGGTTGTTGCATATGCTTGGTAAGGTACATAGCAAAGAGTGCATTGCTCTCGAGGACTGGTCTTATGAGGACAGAGTACAATGGAACAATGACACCTCTTGGTCCTGGACAGCATACCATTGCTTATAAGCTGTGCAATGTGGAATGATTTTTTTCACTACTGTAGACAAATGATGGTCAAAGGCCAAGTTGCTATCTGCATGCATTCACAAATCCCTGACTAGTGGGCCTACTGTTAGGAGTCTTTTATCAATGTAGTAATTTGCAGAAATGGCCACATTACTGAAGGATTCTATTATGCACTTCTTTGCGTTGAGTTTAAGACCATGGCTCAGCACCAGTTATTAGTCTGTGTCAGGCCCTCTTGTAGGATGTTTTTGTCTTGGTGGATTTCAATGACTGCACCTAATTTGCAATCATCTGTGAATGTCTGTAACATTAGCTTTGACTTCAAAGAAGTAGATGACAAATAGGAGTGACACCAGCACTGAGCCCTGAATGGGCTTTTTTTGGAGGTAGAATCCACTACCATAACTTCTTGGGTCCTATCTGTGAGTCAATTGGCCATCCAGTGATTGACTTAGGGGTTCAAATCTAATTCAATCAGATTGTCTATAATAAAATACCACCAAGACCACCGATCCAAGAAGTAAGCGAATTTAATGAAGCACTTAGCGCCTCAGCTTGCACAGCCTTCCAAGAGTAAAAACACTACAAAATACTGTTTGCTTATATACAGCATGCTGCACAAAACAATTAATAAATTAAGAATACAATTCAAATCACATACTTCCAATTACATTCTTTGTTGAGTTCCTGCGGCTCCAAAGTACTTGTTTTTTAAAGGGAGACATTCACCTATGCCAACTTGCAATTTTTCCAAGACACAACCCCTAAGAGAATCAGGGTTAGAGTTGTGTGTGCTGTCAAAAAATGACTCCCAAGGGGACTCTCTAATTTTTTATTTTTTATGTCCCTAATATGTTCCTGCAACCGGACCCTAAAACTCCTGTAAGTTTCCACTATGTAAAACTTCTTACATCCACCCCTATGTAAAACTTCTTACATCCACATCTCAACACATACACTAACCCCTCTGTATTACAACTGTATTCATGCCTAGCTGTAAACTTGATGCCATTAATAGAGGGAAAAGAGCTTACTACATATTGACAGATGGAGCAACCATCACATGGAACAGTGCCTTTATTTATGCTTAAGCTATGACTGACATTAACATCTAGTAAACAAAATTGGTTATGTACCAGAATGCCAGACACATTCCTAGCTCTTTTATATGCAATACTCACAAAATCAGGTAGTATAGAGTTTAAAATTTTATCCCTTAGGAGTATATGCCACAAGCTACATGCTTTTTTAACTATTTCCTCAGTTATAACATTATAAGTTGTCACTAAGAAAACTTTCTTCTGCTCTCCGTTGTTCACAGCTGCATTGGTAGATTGATTTCCACCAATGCAAACATTATATTTTCCACTAGCATGGACATAATGAGAATCTCCCTGAGAGTTAACAGAATACCTCATGTCCATATTTTTTTGTTTAGCTTCCCTGACCAGGTGGACATCATAACCTCTTCTAATAAACATTGTTTCTGCTTCAGCTATCCCTAGATCAAAGCTCATATCAAGGCTACATAGCCTATGAATTTGTAAGAATTCATTATAGGGCAGTACCTTGACCAAATGTTTGGGGTGACAACTATTCCCATATAAAAATACATTTCTATGTTCAAATTTCCTATGGAGACTAGTAGTAAATCCATCTAGGTTTATATCCAAAAAATTCACTTATGGGCCAGGCTGCATACCATCAAAGCTTAAGCCCATAGTATTAGCTTGTAAATTATTAACAAACCCAAGGGCCTCTGTCTGGCTTCCTTGACCTAAAAAAATAAGATCATCAATAAATCTAAAATATAAAATAACTTTAGATCTATAAAAATCATGTCTGTAAATAAAATCATCTTCAAGTTTAGCCTTGACTAAATTAGCATACATGGGGACGAAAGCCGCCCCCATGGCAGTGCCCTGCAATGGCTGGAAAATGTCTCCACTGAACATAAAAAAATTGTTTTTTTAACCAAAACATAACTAAATCTATCAGAAAATGAGACATAGGAGAGGTCCCCCCAAAAATGGAACATGGCATGTGTCCCTATTTTATGCTTAATATTAGTATATAGACTTTTGATATCCAAACAGAGCCAAAACATGTCCATATTCCAAACTTTACACTTTAGTTTGTTCAAAAAGTCCTGGCTGTCCCTGATATAGGAGGCTGTACTCATAACATATTTCTTAAGATGTTCATATAACAACACACACATATTCTTCAAAAGATATATCTGTGCAGACACTATAGGTCGGCCACTAAGGTTAGTTGAACCTTTGTGTGTTTTAGGTAAACAGTAAAAAACTGCCATAGAGCAGTTTTCCACTCCAAACTTCTTTTCCACATCCTTAGAGGTGAAATACCCCAGCCTTAGGCCTTTGTCTAACAAAAGTGGGTACTGCTTAATAGCTTCAAAGTAATCAGAAACATCACATTTTCTATAAATTTCCACATTATTCAAATGTTTATAACACATCTCTAAGTATTGTGTGAAGTGCATGGTTACTATCTGGTTGCCCTTGTCAGATGGTTTAACCACCCATCTTCTATCATTACCAAATTCCAACAGGGCTAGCCATTGCTACTTAGTTAAATTAAAGCATATGTTAGACTTATTCTATATACAGGACCAGTACACTTTTTCAACCTCAAAATTAAGAGTAGCAAAAAATCCTTGCAAGGTATTATTTAGAAAAGGTGGAATAAAAGAGCATTTGACAGAGATAGCATCAGTATTCAGTTGGCAATAGGCATTAAAATCATTCTCAAACAAAGCTGGAGCATTTCTCCCTGGGCCTCCACTGAAAATTAGCTTTGTTCCAAGTCGGACTTTCCCGGTTAACAAATGTTAAATAAATAAATAAGATCTTCCTGAGATGACAGGCATTTATAAAAAGAATCCTCATCACTACTTTCATAATAATTATTAAACACATCCCCTCCCTCTTGTTTAAAGTAGGACATTAAAGGCAGTTTTCTACTAAAAGAAAATATTTCACTTTTAAGTACATATAATCTCGGTAAGGCAGTTGGTATAAATTTGAGACCAAGACATAATACAGACATAACCACATCAGAAATTTCATGTTTGGACAAATTTAACACATTTAAATGATCACAAACTACATTAGAACCAATGTTTTTTTCTTGTTGTACTGTCCCTTCTTGTTATGGTTCTTTTGCTGGCCCCATTCACTGCAGCCCCGTTTTCTGTTGTTAAAGTCTGTTCTAACAGAATTGGAACTCTGAAAACAGTTCTGCATGTCTTTTGGATTTTGTGCTTTAGGCAAAGCTGGAAACTGTTCCACACTCCCCTCAGCTGCAGCACTCAAATCTCCCTCCCTTCAGAAGCAGCAGATTGCAGATTGTCTATAATGTCTGAGTGGGGAATTGTGTCAGATGCTTTGGCTATATCAAGATGTACTTGATATAAGATGCAAGTATGCACCTTTTTGCCCTCTGCAATTGCTTTGGTGACCTTTCTGTAAAAAGACCACCAGGCTGAGTAGGCATGACCTTCCCTTGATGAAACAAAAGTGAGTTGGATCTAGCATCTGAAGGTTTTCTGTGTTATTATTTATCATGTCCACGACAATTCTTGTTATTATATATCATGTCCACGACAATTCTTTCCAAGTCTTTGCATATTTGAGACTAGTCACACTTATGGGTTTGTAGTTTCCTTCGACTATGGATGATCTACCTTTTTTTAGTGAGATAACAGCTGATGTCTTCCATTCACTTGGCCAAAGCATATAATAGAATAATAATTTTAGGGACCCTAAAAATGTCATATTGCATGCAATTAATGAGGCATCTGGTACCATCAATGCAATGTTTTTTGCTTTGGAGAGTGCATTGAGGACTGTTCACTAGTGGCAGCTAAGGGGAGTTATGGTTCTAGAGTGATGCCTTTGGGAAAAAGTGGGATAAAATTGAAATGACTTTATTGGCCGATCTGTTTGGTATATGTCCTCAGCCTTCAGTATAGGAGGTTCCATTTACAATTAGTTTGGCACATTGCTATGTATTGCCTTTGAGGTTTTAGGCATAACTGAAGAATACCTTGTGGTTACCCATAGCTTAAGAGGCTACTTTTACCTCAGAATTTGGCTTTGGTTGACTAAATTAGCCCTGAGTGTTTTATTTAATTTGATGAGGGACTTCTTACCTTGCTGGGCATTATAATTACTATTTTTGACAAGGGTTTTCTTCCTTTTGTTATATAATATGTTGATATTTTGATTACACACTGAGGCCAAAGGAATCAAACCTTGCCAGGATCATGTGAGTGTGTGTGTGTATATAAACATATATATATATATGTATATACATATATATATATATATATATATATATATATATACATATATATATATATACATATACATACACACACACACCTATATACATAATAAATATATATATATATATATATATATATATATATATATATATATATATATACACATATACATACACACACACACACATATATATATATATATATATATATATATATATATATATATATATTTATTTATATATATTACATACATGCAGTGGAAAACACACCCCTGTTAAAATGCCAGGTTTTTGTGATAAAAAAATGAGACCAGAATAAATCCGTTCAAAAATTTCCCCACATTTAATGTGACCTATAACCTGTACAATTCAATTGAAAAACAAACAAATCTGTTAGGGGAAAAAAATAAAAAATAAAAAACATACAATAAGCTGGTTGCATAAGTGTGCACACCCTTAAACTAATATTTTGTTGAAGCACCTTTCCCAAATTTCAAAGACAGAAATGTGGATAATACAATGAATGTTGCTTTAGAAGCTGTACCCACCCATGCTAATTTATAAAAGCAGAAAAGTAGAAATTCCCACATCTACAGTATTCCTTGATGTCACACATGTCTTCTGTCTTTCGGCTTTTCACGGTTAGGGGTCGCCACAGCGGAACTCCGGTCTGCTAATGATTGGCAGTAGATTTTTACGTGCTGGCTTGCCGGGCCTAACGTACAACCTTCAGCGAAGGAATGCCCTCCATGCATGTCGACACACAGAAGACGCTCTAACTGAGAATCGAACGTGCAACGTCTAACTGTGAGGCGGCAATGCTACCGCAGCACCACCACCGCAGTAGTCTTGATGTCACACATGTACATTGCAACAATTCATTTACCTTGCTAGTCAACTAAGATACGTTGTTGTATTTGCAATCCAATAACAGGACATTATACTAAACTAAATAGATGTGTGTGTGTGTGCCAATATGTCTGTATATGTACAGTGGATATAAAAAGTTTACACACCCCTGTTGAAATGCCAGGTTTTTGTGATATAAAAAAATGAGACCACAGTAAATCATTTCAGAATGTTTCCCATCTTTAATGTGACCTATAACCTGTACAATTCAATTGAAAAACAAATGAATCTGTTAGGGGAAAAACTATAAAAAATTAAAAAACTGGCAATAAGCTGGTTGCATAAGTGTGCATACCTTTAAACTAATACTTTGTTGAAGCAGCTTTTGATTTAATTACAACATTCAGTCTTCTTGGATAGGAGTCTAGCAGCATGGCACATCTTGGCTTGGCAATATTTGCCGACTCTTATTGCAAAAGTGCTACAAATCTGTCAGATTCCAAGGGCATCTCATGTGCACAGCCCTCTTCAGGTCACCCCACAGATTTTCTATTGGATTCAGGTCTGGGCTCTGGCTGGCCATTCCATAAGTTTAATTTTCTTCTGGTGAAGCCATTCTTTTGTTGATTTGGATGTATGCTTGGGATCATTATCGTGTTGAAAGGTGAAATTCCTTTTCATCTTTCTAGCAGACACCTGAAGGTTTTGGGCCAAAAGTGACTGGTATTTGGAACTGTTCATAATTCTCTCCACCTTGACTATTGCCCCAGTTCCAGCTGAAGAAAAGCAATCCCAAAGCATGATACTGCCACCACCATGCTTCACCGTGCGGATGGTGTTCTTTTGGTGAAACAAAGTGTTTTTGCGCCAAATGTACCTTTTGGAATTGTGGCCAAAAAGTTCAGCCTTGGTCTCATCAGACCATACCACATTTTCCACTTGGGAGACTTGATGTACTGTTTTGCATATTTTAGCTGGGCCTGGATGTTTCTCTGTGTAAAACAAGGCTTCCGTCTTGCAACCCTACCCCATAATCCAGACATATGGAGAATACGTAAAATTGTTGTCACATGTAGTACACAACCAGTATTTGCCAGAAATTCCTGCAGCTCCTTCAGTGCTGCTGTAGGTCTCTTGGCAGCCTCCTTGACCAGTTTTCATCTTGTCTTTTCATCAATTTTGGAGGGACGTCCAGTTCTTTGCTACATCAATGTTGTCCCATATTTTCTCCACTTTTTGATGACTGTCTTCACTCTGTTCCATGGCATATCCAATGCTGTGGAATTTTTTTTGTACCCTTCTCCTGACTGAGAACCTTTCAACAATGAGATCCTTTTGATTCTTTGTAAGCTCTCTGCGAACCATGGTTTTTGCTGTAGCAGGCAACTGAGTAAATGTCAGGACAATCCAACTAGGACAGCTGAACTTTATATATGGTTAATAAGAATCTCTTTAATTGATGGCAGGTATGTACCCAAGAAGACTGAATGTTGTAATTAAATCAGAAAGTGCTTCAACAAAATATTAATTTAAGGGTGTGCACACACAACAAAAGTATTGGTTTAAGAGTGTGCACACTTATGCTACAAGCGTATTGTACATTTTTTATATTTTTTTCTCCTAACAGATATGTTTGTTTTTCAATTGAATTGTACAGGTTATAGGTCACATAAAAGGTGGGAAAAGTTTTGAAATTATTTATTTTGGTCTCATTTTTTATATCACAAAAACCTGGCATTTTAACAGGGGTGTGTAAATGTTTATATACACTGTATATATTTGGATACAGTATATTATGTCAAATACTCAAGTTTACTGCTGTGTATTTTTATCTAAGGCACTCATTCTTGAGTCTAGAAGTTAAATATAGGAACACTGCGTGCTCTTTTCTATAAGTGATGTACTTGGCTTCACTGTAAGTAGGAGTGTGTGCAGGTGTGTTTGTGTTAGGTTTAGTTAAAAGGCTGGGGAAGGGATAAATTTAGTGTTCATATGTGCTGGTGTATATGAAATGTGTGAGTGTCTTCTTTAGTGGTACTGTTATGGAAAGGAATTTTTGTTAGGTGATGTGTGGGTCTGCAGTTAGGGGAAGTGGCAAAGCCCTCCTGCCTATATTTACTTGTGTGATAACCCTATCCCTAACCTTACAATTTCCTTTATTTATAATACTTTGAACTATTTTAATGTTATCTGCATTAACGTTGCTGAAGACAAACTCATCTAGAACAAGCTAAGACATACTTAAAAGACAAAAGGGGCAGATAAAATGACTTAGGGACACTGAGTCTAAGCTTGGATTTCTCTTTCACTGTTTCCCCAAACTACACACTTTAAGCTGTGCTTGTAAGCCATTTACTAATCCACTTGTGATATACTGTTCAGTGTTATAACTTTGCAATAGTGAACTCACATTTGGGAATAAAAATTGGGTGATGTCTGCTTTCTAAAATTTCTTAATTGGCTTACATTCATTCAGAGGTCATGGCCAGTCCTCTCAGTACATTATAGGTTCATAAATAAGTACTTTGTTAGCTGCCCGTCTGGGCCATTTTAAGCCTGGTGAGTTTCCCTTTTTGTGATGAAATTAACCTGTCCCATTTGGTTATAGACTGCGTTTACCAATCCCATGGTCGATAAGTATATATTACACTAAATGAGAATAACTGGGATCATTAGAGGCTCTGTAGAGAATTACACTACATCAAGAATTCATTACACTAACAGTCTCATTGTCAGAAGCACAGACAAAGCTGCTTACCATTATTGAAGTTTGTCTTTCCAGTTTTAGCAGTATTTTTTCTTGATATTCTCCTGTGGATAAAAGCTCCAATAGTAGCGAAAACAAAAGTAACATAACATGGTAAAATACTACAACGAGCAAATTGTAGCTAAACTAAGCATACGTAGTACAAAAATGTCAGAGGAAGCAGACAAAATAACATACAAAATAATGTACAATATATACTTCATAACAGAGTGCAGTCAGTTTTGTACATTACTAGGAAAGAAAAATAACATAAAAGGTCACAGGTTAGTGGAAGCCATTGGAGAAGCAGAAGATTTAAAGGCATATAATATATACAGGGGTTAAAAACCTGTGTAAAGGGCCAAAATAGTTTAGGAAGCTGAGAGTGCAAAGAGAAAATGTTAGTGTGACACCCGTGCACTGGCCCAGTAATCAAGGAGCCTCAATCCTCACCACTAACACCAGTGAAGGGCGTCCACATTGGGAAGGATAACAAATACACACACAGTAAAGTACAATTTCCCTTAAGAGCACACAGAGATCACAGTAAGTCTGGGGCTGGTTTCTCCCTTTCTCTCCAGATCCCCAATAAGACTCCCCACTGGCACAGCTATAGGGTCCAGATCTCAGCCTAGTGGTCAAGCTAAAACCTCCAGCACCTTCTCTGTCCAACTAGTGCTTCAAGTCTGCCCAAGTACCTGACACACATACACTTTGAGATAAAGAGTTATATAGAACCACACAGACCCTCCTGGGGAAGGCTGGCACAGGTTCTCCAGTGATACCCCTTCCTGCCAGTCTATAAGGTAGTACCAGCTGCCACCAACCATTAATATCAGCTACTAGAAAGGCCCTTACCAAAGGGTGTCCAGTTATTTTGTTTGTTTGTGTCTTTCGGCTTTTCCCGGTCAGGGGTCGCCACAGTGGAACTCCGGTCCGCTAATGATTGGTAGTGGATTTTTACGTACTCTGCAATATTATTATCCAAGTATTAAGTGTGACCCAGGACTAAAGCTATTGAGTGGCTTGGCCAGTATCACTATATACATGCAATGTACTCTAGAGCTTAAATTATCTCTTCACAAAACAGCCACGGTTGAAAGGTTTACAGATAGTTAATAATAAATAATAAAAACACAAGACAATACTTCTTACTGCACAGTGCTAGTCAAGAGTTCAGGGAACACAAGAAAATGCTTAAAATAATACAGTAGAATAGTTCTGACATCAATACAGAAAACAGCTAGACTAAATTTACTATTTTCTCTCTATATCTAAGAGCAATCACAGTTCTAAATAAACTTACATATAGAGCAAAGCAGAGTACTGGCGAGTTGTCAGCTTTAGACAAAATCCAAAATGCTCTTTATGTCTCTGAGAAAGTCCGTGAAATTGATAATACAGCCTGCTGGCTCATTTTAGATTACATCATTTTTAACAATTCTTTGGTTTCCCAGGCTAACAGAAACTCTACATTTACATTTCTTAGTAAGCTTGTACCTGGTCAGGAAACTACAGCAATTAAAGACATTATATATGTAAACTTTAGCAATTAACTCTGGTCTCAAAACAATAGAAAGAATCTGTTGTTTCAGACTCCATGGCTCAGAGCCCTGAGATCAAACAGTCAGAAAATGCTTGACTTAGCTTTCTAACAGCAGAGTGCTCTGTTACATTTTTGCAGTTCAACATCCAATACAGTCTTCTCACATTTAAGAGAACAAGCCTATGGCTTTTATTAATATTTACAAAGACATAGAATTCTCTACAAAATTCTATCTAGCTAGGCTGGCAGCCTTAACATATCTCCACAGTTAGCATAGTATAAAGAGGCAGCAGAGAGAAGTGGGAGAAATAGGAACCAAAGTTGTATAGGAGGGAAGATATATTAAGTTCACTTATACAGGAGGCAATTGTAGAAGATTGGAAGTTATATTAAGTAGGGTCGTTACATAGGCAAGACCAAGATTTGTAGAGGCTTTCTTTCAGGGTTGACTTAAAGGGCTTAAGGTTAGTGATAGAGCTGCCACTTAATGGTAGTTTATTCAGTTATCTGGTACAGAGTAACTGTACAGAAGTTTGCCAATATTTTTACTAGGCTTATAAATTTGAAATAGGTGCTGTTGATAGCTACAGACAGCATGGTTTGGCGTGTAAGGCTGAATTAGAGTAGAGAGAGAGGAGCATGAGGAGGCTTCTTATAAGATAGAGTGAGCCATGAGAAGCTGGGGTAGTAGAATTAGGTGATGAAATTCCAGCCATTGTAGTCTTTTTAGAGCAATGCGGTGGTGGGTACGATAAGGTTGGTTGGAGGCAAATCTTGCAATTTTATTGTAGGTGAGTTCTAGTTTGGACAGAAGATTCGACTAGAGATTAGTGAGTATAGGGCTGTATAGAGTAGTGTGGGAAGTAGAAAAGCTTGTGTAAGGGGAGAGTCTCAAAGCATCTGTGGGGAATTTTTTTATGTCTGTATAGCACACCCAACTTTTGATGCATCTTTTTGATGCATTGCTGAGTGTGAAGATCAAACTTTAGCTGGTCGTTGATAAAAAAAAACCTAGAAGTTTAGTGTAAGGTTCAGAGGAGATGATTATGTTGTTGAGGGAGGAGACAGTAAAGGTGGCTTTGTGATATTGGAAAGTTGTAGCGAGGAATAGGAGAAGTTTGGTTTTCTCTGGTTCAAGTAACCATTGGTTGGAAGTAAGCCATCTTTTGACTGCATGAAGGGACTCTTGTACATACATGTATGCACACATACACCTACATACAAACACACACAGATGTATGCTTGTACTAATAGATTAATACGTAC